>NW_027397102.1:2942940-2943100 GCF_003265705.2 Callorhinus ursinus | reverse complement strand
TTTCTTTCTTTCTTTCTTTCTTTCTTTCTTTCTTTCTTTCTTTCTTTTTCTTTCTTTCTTTCTTTCTTTCTTTCTTTCTTTCTTTCTTTCTTTCTTTCTTTTTCTTTCTTTTCTCTTTCTTTCTTTCTTTCTTTCTTTCTTTCTTTCTTTCTTTCTTTCT
>NW_027397102.1:2843197-2942930 GCF_003265705.2 Callorhinus ursinus | reverse complement strand
CTTTCTTTCTTTCTTTCTTTCTTTCTTTCTTTCTTTCTTTCTTTCTTCTTTCTTTCTTTTTCTTTCTTCTTCTTTTCTCTTTCTTTCCCAGTATAGCTAACATACAATGTTAAATAACTTCTGTTATACAATATAGTGATTGAACAATTCTATATATTGCTCAGTGCTCATCAAGATAAGTGTACTCTTAATCCCCTTCACCTGTTTTACACATCCCCCATGCACCTCCACTCTGGTAACCATCAGTTTGTTCTCTATAGTTAAGAGTTTGTTTCTTGGTTTTTCTTTTTTTTTCTTTGTTCATTTATTTTGTTTCTTAGATTCCAGGTATGTGTGAAATCATATGGTATTTGTCTTACTGTGACTGACTGATTTTGCTTAGCATTATACTTTCTGGGTCCATCCATGTTGTTGCAAATGGCAAGATTTCATTCTTTTTTATGGCTGAATAATATTCCATTGTAGATATACACCATATATTTTTTATCCATTCATTTATTGATGAACACTTGGGCCGTTTCCACAATTTGGCTATCATAAATAATGCTGTAATAAACATAGGGGTGCATATATCCTTTTTAATTAGTGTTTTCATATTATTTGGCTAAATACTTAGTAGTGCAACTACTGGATCATATGGTAGTTCCATTTTTAATTTTTAAAGGAGCCTCCATACTGTTTTCCATAGTGGCTGCATCAGTTTGCATTCCCACCGATAGTGCATGAGGGTTTTTTTTTTTCCACATCCTCACCAACACTTGTTGTTTCTTGTGGTTTTGATTTTAGTCATTCTGACAGGTGTAAGGTGATAGCTTACTGTGATATCTCATTGTGGTTTTGATTTCCATTTCCCTGATGAGTAGTGATGTTATCAACCTCATTTTAAATGGATTGTGTAATCATAGTGATGTACCATAACTTATAATCATTCTTCTATTGTTGGAAAGTCAGGGTTTTTTTTGCCTTTATACATAATCTTGCAATGATCATCTTTGTGTATAAGTCTTTGATTGAATTATTAAAGTGTATTTACAGGATCAAAAGTCATGGACATTTTTAAGTTTCTTGATTTATATTATCAGGTTACAACTCAGTATTCTCCCAATAGCAGTATATGATTGGGCCTAGTTCTCTACCCTTACTGTGGTTTTGAGTATTATCATATTTTTAAAAACTTTGTCAATATGATAAGAAGAATATATTTCAGTAATTATTTTTGAGGTTGAAGTATATTGCTTATGTTTTTTGCAAGTTATATATCTTATTTTGTGAATTACCTATGTTCTTGGGCCATATTCTATTGGGGCTTGGTGTTTTTATTATATATTTGTGAGGATCTTATATTCAGTATATTTAAAGATTTATTCATTTATTTAAGGAGAGAGAGTGGTGGGGGTGCGGAGCAGGGGGAGAGGAAAAGAGAGTCTCAAGCAGACTCCGTGCAGAGTGCAGAGCCCTACGTGCAGCTCCATCTCATGACCTTGAGATCATGAACTGAGCCAAAACCAAGAGTCGGATGCTTAACTGACTGTGCCACCCAGGTACCCCTAAAGGTAATAACTTTTTGTAGTCTGTGGTAAATGCTTCCCTAGGGTTTTTTCTACCTTTTAATTTTATTAATTATTGTTTAGGAGTTTACAAACTTCCTGATACTTTCCTTAATAGTTTCATCATTTACTTGTATGTTTAGGAAGTTCTTCAAGAATTAGAGAAATATGGACATGTTGCAAAGACAAGGCTGTGTGGAGGACTTGGAATCAAATGTGCAAAGAAAGGACATAGTTTTCAGAGAAAGAGGAACACTCTCTGAAAGAGGAGGAAAGGAAAAATGAATCTAAAGCTTGCTAGAAAAAATTAAAGGAGGCTTAAATAAATGGAAAGACATCCTATGTTCAGGGACTGGAAGACTTAATATTATTAAAATGGCAATTCTCCTTAAATTGATCTAAAAGATTCAATGCAATCTCTATCAAAACCTGGAAGGCTTCTTTGTATAAATTGACAAATTAATCCTAAAATTCATATAGAATTGAAAGTGATCCAAAATAGCTAAAACAGTCTTGAAAAAGAACAAAGCTGGAGACTCCCACATACTGATTCAAAACTTACTACAAATCTACAGTAATCATGATTGTGTGGTACCATCATGAAGATAGACATATAGATCAATTTTTAGAACTGAGGATGCAGAAGTAAACCATACATCTACGGTCAAATGATTATCAGTAAGAATGCCAAGACTATTCAATGGGGGACAGTATAGTTTTTTTTAGCAAATGGTATAATGCCAAAACATCTGGGCATACAACATGCAAAAGCGTGAAGTTGGAGCTCTACCTCACACCATATAATTGTGTCCAGACCATATAAAGGAATCTTATAATTCAATAATAAAAAGACATATAACCCAATTATGGGCAATGAATCGGAACAGACATTTCTCCAAGGAAGATAAACAAATGGCCAATAAGCACACGAAAAGGTGCTCAACATCATTAGTCATCAGAAAAATGCAAATCAAAACTATAGTGAGATACACTTCACACCCACTAGGATGGCTACCATAAAAAAGTTGGAAAATAACAAGTGATCATGAGGATGTGCATAAATTGGAATCCTCATATATTTCTTGTGGGAATGTAAAATGATACAACCTCTTTGAAAAAATGTTTGGTAGCTTCTTAAATGGTTGACCGTAGAGGTACCATATAACCCAGAAATTCTACTCGTAGGTATATATCCAAAAGAAATGAAAACCTGTGTTCACACAGACTTGTATACAAATGTTCATAGCAAAATTATTCATAATGGCCTCCAAGTGAAAACAACCCAAATGTCCATCAACTGATGAATGGATAAACAAAATATGGTATATCCATACAATGAAATACTATTCAGCAATAAAAAGAAATGCAGTATTGACACATGCTACAATATGGATGAACCTTCAAAACATCATGCTACATGAAAGAAGCCAGTCACAAAAGACCACATATTGTATGATTGCATTTATATGAAATGTTCAGAAAAGGAAAAATCCATAGAGACAAAGTAGATTAAGTGTTACCAGGGACTGAGAAGAGGAGGTAATGGGAAGTTTGTCCTTAATGGTTTCAGAGTTTTTGTTTGGGGTGATGAAAAGTTTTGGAAATAGATAGTGGTGATGGTTGCATAACATTGTGAATGTAATTAATGCTATATGAGTTGTACACGTAAAAATGGTTAAAATGGTGAGGCACCTGGGTGGCATAGTCATTTAAGCGTCTGACTCTTGGTTTCAGCTCAGGTTGTGATCTCAGGGTCATGATATCAAGCCTTGCATCAGGCTCCATGCTAAGCGTGGAGTTTGTTTGAAATTCTCCCTCTCCCTCTGCCCCTCCTGCTCACATGCACTCTCTCTGTAAAATAAATACATAAATCTTTAAAAAAATGGTTAAAATGGCAAATTTTGTTAGATATATCACAATAAAAGATTCAAAAAATGTTTTCTTTTAAAGAAAAAAGCAAAACTAAACATACCAAAAAAAATGATTGATGGGAAACCACAATTAGATGGCTTGGGTCTTAGTAAAACACTGAGGGAGGTTCCATCTACAGAGACTAGAAAGTGCTTGATCCAGAACAGGCTGGAGCTGAGAGTTGGAGACAAATGGAGATTTATATTGTCTCACATGAACTAATGTAATGTTTACCACCTATTCTCATGACAATAATTACTTGGGGACTTGTTAAATATACAGATCAGTGAGTCTCAAAGTTTGGTCTAAGGACTCTGCGGGGTGGTTTGTGGGTTCCCTCCTTTTCTAATTACAGATCTAGGAGAAGCCAAATTTTCTTCTTATACTTCAGCCAAAAGAACATATAGCGATAGATTGAATGCAGAAGCAGATATAAGAATCCAGCTGTCTTCTATTAAGGGAGATATCAAAGATGTTTGGAAAACAATATCATTCACTAAATTTTTTAGAATATAGTTATTTTTCATTAAAATGTGATTTATATTGATGTTAATGGGTTTATTATTATAAATGAATTATTAGATAATAAAAATTTTGAAATTAAAAAATTTTTGAGTTTCTAATATGTTAAATACCAATAGCTATAACCCACATAAACAAAAGCTCTTGGAGGTCCTCAACAATTTCTAAGTGTTTAAGGATTCCTCAGAATAAAAAGTTTGAGAACCATTGATATGGATAATCAAGCCTCTCTTTGGAAATTCTGATTTAGGAAGTCCCAATAGAGCCCAGGAGTCTGTATTTTTAGATAATTACACCAGTTGCTGAGCAGAGTTTGGTTAACACTGAGCCAATATAAAGGTGTTTAAGTGTTAGGGATTTTTATGATGAGCTATGGTGAATGCCAAACAGAATCAAAATTAAATGAGTAAAAGGATTGTCAAGCAGAAAAAGGCTGGTCCATTTGAGGTTGATAAGACTGTATTTGTAGTGGAGCCATTTAATGACCCAATTTTCATAATTTTCCTAAGCAATGTTGGGACTCCAGGAGCAGAAGCACAGAAAGTGGGCACTTTAGAGATGGATAGGGCTTTGGGTGGGGGCTAAGTTACCCTGTAACTAGCTAGATATATGATGATATTCAGATTTTATACTGAGGAGGCTATACTCTGGGGTTATACTGCAGGAGAGTTGTGGGACCTACTAGGTGTGGTATAATAGTACAATGGGGGATGCCTGGGGAAATCTATTGGATACAGTGTTAGGTGAGGTTAGGATGGTGTTATGGGTTTTAGAAACTTAGAGCATTTGCAACTGGTGAGATACGGGAAAATTAGAAACCAACAAAGCAAGCATGCATCTGCCAACAGGGATTTAGTGTGTGGAACGTTAAAGGGGACGGGGCGGGGCTCAGAGGACACAACTATAAGGAAGAGAAATGAAGATAAGGGGTTCTGGATATGTGGGACTTGGGTGACACTGTTCATGGTATGGTCATGGGAGCCTAGAGAAGGGAAGATCCTGGGACCCTAGAATGCACTGCTAAAATATAACTAAAGCAGAAGTTAGGTGAGGGCTGAGAGATTCTGTTGGTTTACTTCATACCAAGTCATGACTGTCTCGTGTACCGCCTTGCTTTCTGGAACCTGTCTTTTTGACTAGACTATGTCATGAGGAGAGGAATGCTTGTCTTGTTCTATATCTTTAAAGACATAATAAGTGCTCAATAAATATCTGTTACATGAATGAATGTTGAATTTGGGGTCAAAGAGTTAGGAAGTAAAGGAATGTGGATGTAAAACAAGGTTGATCTGACTCCAGGATCTGAAGAACATGTTATCTGTGTCTTTTGCCTCATTGCCAGTGATAAAGAACAGGGCTGATCCCATACCTTGTCTGGGAATTGGAAACAGATGCAGAGGGGAAACAGCCTGTGCTGGGATGAAGGGGTGGAGAGAGACTATTGAGGATTAAGGAGATGATTGCATATCTCTGCAATTGCCACCAGAGCCCTGGTGTAGAGAGACCTATTAAAAAGGTCTTCCAGGGGCGCCTGGGTGGCTCAGTTGGTTAAGCGACTGCCTTCGGCTCAGGTCATGATCCCAGAGTCCTGGGATCGAGTCCCACATCGGGCTCCCTGCTCAGCGGGGAGTCTGCTTCTCCCTCTGACCCTACCCCCTCTTGTGCTCTTTCTCACTCTCTCTCTCTCAAATAAATAAAATTTAAAAAGAAAGTCTTCCATTTTCTCTTGAGAACAGAGGGAGCTCTAGGAATGATAAACTAAATTATGTTCTGATTCTTCTGTTTAGAGCAAAGGAATTAAATGACAAATGGGGAACATGTCGTTCCAAAGGAGAGGATCTCTTCTCTCTGGTCCCCTTCTCCCTAACCTCCCACATTCCTCCTCAAATGATCCCTATTCTTGAAGTGCTGGGGAAAGGCAATGTAGCTCCAACTAGTCCAGAGAGAAGGAAAGCAGTCCCCAAGGGCCAGCCTTTTTAGCAGGAGGATGGTTAGGTCTGTACTCCAGATAACTTGGACTAAGCCCACGTGACCTATGGTCCCAGTAGAACCCTGAGCCGGATGGATTTCTGACTATGCTGCCAAGGATTTGGTGGCTGAGCCACTGCAGTGACGTGAAGGTAGATAAATTCAAGTTCTTTTATTATTTCAAGACTTTGATTAAATTCCTTTTGGGAAGGAGTCTCTGCTTTGATGGCTTTGATAAGCTCCTTGAGTCTGGGCCTGGTGGGTTCAGTCTCTGCTTGTTTTTTGAGCTTGAGCAACATTTGGCTGTGGCAGTGGGGTTGAAAAGAGAGATGTGTAGGGAGGGGAAGGAGAGTCTGGTTGCCATTGGGAATGCTGTAGGGGCTGGCCCTGGTTGAGCTTTTTTCAGAACCATGGGAACAGTTAAACCATCCCAGCTCTTTCCTCCCCTCACTTCCACCTCTCTGTCACCAAACTTGAAGCTATCTCTTAGAGAATAGGAGTCAAAGCTTTCACACATAAAATCTACATCTTTGAAATAAAAAACCTAAAGCCTCTGTCAAGGTTTTCGCATAGGATCACAGTGGCCAAGGGGCCACCAGTTCTTATACCAGATGCTTTGAGGCTGTGGAAACTCCTAGAGTAGTTGTTCCTAACATTTTGGGAGAATCTTTGAGAACCAATGAAAGGTTAAATGTACATACACATAAAAATCGGCATACTATTTTGGGAGTTCAGTCTCAGGGAAACTCCCATGGATCTTTAAGGACCTTGTGAACCCCAAGTGTGGGTTGTTGTTTTTTTTTTTTTTTTTTGCCTGGAATGGCAGTTGGGTAGCACTCCTAGCTAGGTCTTATATATTCTTTCTTGGAGCATTACTGGTGTTCAAGAGAAATCTGGGGGTCCCACAGAATATAGAATTAGTAAACTAATACCACATTCTGCCATTTTAATCTAGTATTCACCTCAACCCTTCTAAATGATACCATATCCTTGTCAAGAGGTTGTCTAACTTCTGCTTAAACACTTCCAGTGACAGGAAATTCACTCTTTCTTGAAACACACTGTAGTTTTTCATAGTGCCTATTTAAGTATACTTGGAACTTAACATCAGTTCAGATGATTCTGTTATATAATGTATTTGCTCTCTCTAGCCCAACATTTGTATCATACACATATTTACAAAAAGTGTCTATGTCTTTGTCCATTCATTCATTTACTCATTCGTTCTTTCAACCAACCATATGTCTATTCAAACAAACATTTCCTAAGTGTTTGTTTTGTTCCAGGAATACCCTAAACACTGGGAAGGGATGCAAAGATGAATCAGAAATGGTCTTGGAGCATGTTTTCATCCAAAACTAAAGGTCTAGAGTTTACTACTCCAAAATTCCCTCTAGATTGGCACAAAAGAATTACTTTTGCACTTTAGAGTTATGGTGTCAATCAGCTGTCAAATGATCTAGTGGTGCTAGGTCATCTATCTTACATTTCCATTTCCAGAATTTACCTTTCCCATCTTTTTGAAAATGAGAACAGCTGCCCATTGACATTTTCTGGCCATGTGCTCCATTCACTGTTATTCCTAAAGTTCAATACCAAGAGTGCCTGCCCTATGAACTCCTGAACCCTGGGGCCCTACACCATTCTAGTCTTTTTCCCTGTACTTCCACTGAAAGGAGAAAGGTAAGGCCTAACCTTAGACTTGGAGCCTTTCCCTTTTTCATTATAGTGGCATTTTCCTTGTAGATCTTGCCCTGGAGTGTCATGCTGTGGCCTTGCCAGGTTCATGTCAAGTGCCTTACTAGAGTAATGCTGGCCTTACTCACAGGGAAGTGCCAGCTTCTTATTGGTTAAAACAGATTTCCTTTATCTCACAAGTCCTCAGAAGTTGTGGTTGGGTATCGAAAGTTACAGATAGCTGACCATAGATAATACAGGTAAAATTTTGGTTTAAAATAAATGTGTTGCTCATTAAAAATGTGATAAAAAATATCACACACCTGATGTTTACCCTTATCCTAGAGACCTCTAGAGGTCATGTCTTGGCCCTACAGCTTAACGCGGAACTTGCCATCAGCCTCTTTGCCTCTTCAAATTCTGTTGGCTCTTCACAGCTGGCATTACCCCTTTTAGGAAGCTTTCCCTACTCACCCTAGCCTTGTGAGACCTTCATCTTGGTAGATCCACTGGTGAGCACTCTAATCTATGATCATACATAATCGTGCAACCTAGCACTTTTTATCATATAATCTTACTTGGTATCTCATGTATATATTCCCTTACGTGTGGTTTCTCTGTTGGGTACTTAGATTTGGATGAGCTTTTAGACTTTTTGATTTTGATTTTTAAGTGAGCTGCTACCTAAGCTATTTGTTTCATCCCTACAGTCAGTTGGAAAAACAGTGGATGCCTACATGATGTGACTGAGGAGCATCATTAGGAACTAGCCTAAACCTAAAACCTTTTCCCACCAGTCCTGTATGGTGTCTGAGTACTCAGTGAGACTTTTATTCCCTTGGCTGTTTTTTCCTGACAGCATATGCTTTGAGAATTCAAATAACCTTATGCTCCTATCTAAGTAAATATCAGTAAAGAGGCCAGGGATTTTAAACCAAGATGTCTCAGGGGCTCCTCTGGAGAAGAGGGAGTTCCAGGAATGCCATCTCCACCTGAACTAGAGCAATTCTATTTTTGTTTTATGGACCAAAGTTATCCTAAAACTTTATTTATAAGCCATTCATCTGCAAAAAGAATTCTTTTTGAAAACCATTCTTTTAGGGCACTAGGTTTCAAAATTTATCCTGCACAGGAATCCTCTGGGAGGCTTGTAAACATGCAGATTGCTGGGCCCCACCTCCCAGAGTTTCTGATTTGGCAGGTTTAGGCTGGGGCGTGATAATCTACATTTCTAACAGTTTCCCAGCTGCTGCTGCTGGTCAAGAGACCGTACACTTTGAGAACTACTTCTTTTTTTTTTTTTTAAAGATGTTTTATTTATCTATTTCACAGAGAGAGAGAGAGAGAGAGAATACAAGCAGAGGGAACAGCAGAGGGAGAGAGAGAAGCAGGCTCCCCGCCGAGCAGGGAGCCCGATGCAGGGCTCGATCCCAGGACCTGAGCCGAAGGCAGCCGCTTAACCGACTGAGTCACCCAGGCACCCTGAGAACTACTTCTTTAGGGAAGTGTGTTAACAGCTTCCCAGAACTCTCTAGGAGAAACACTGGCAGGGGATGGAGATCGGGGGTTGGAGAGGGAGTGGGAGAATGCTTCCAGAAGGGAAGTTGACTGGTTCAAAAAATAGCTGCCCCTACTGATTGTTGTTTACTTTGAATCCCTTCATCTTCATATCTTCATAAGACCGTCAGGCTTTGATCCCTAACCAAATCCCAAAGGAGCGTGCTTCTATGCCTTGTCTTAAGCACAGATAGGAGCTTCTGTAAGAGCCATTGGTCCAGGGCTTCCTGAAGCTTTGATTCATCACTAAGTTTAAAGTCATAGCAGCAATGTCCACAATAGTCAAACTGTGGAAGGAGCCGAGATACCCTTCAACAGATTAATGGATCAAGAAGATGTGGTTCATATATATAATGGAATATGACTCAGTCATCAGAAAGGATGAATACCCACCATTTGCATCGACATGGATGGAACTGGAGGGGATTATGCTAAGCGAAATAAGTCAAGCAGAGAAAGTCAATTATCATATGGTTTCACTCATATGTGGAACATAAGGAATAACATGGAGGACATTAGGAGAAGGAAAGGAAAACTGAAGGGGGTAAATCAGAGAGGGAGACAAACCACGAGAGACTCAGGACTCCGGGAAACAAACTGAGGGCTTCAGAGGGGAGCGGGGAGTGGGGGGATGAGGTAGCCGGGTGATGGGTATTAAGAAGGGCACATGTTGTGATGAGCACAGGGTGTTATATGCAACTAATGAATCACCGAACACTACATCAAAAACTAATGATGTACTATGTGGTGACTAACTGAACATCATAAAAAAAAAGCAACTCCCCCCCAAAATGAAGTCAAAGAACCAGAAAGGACTTCAGATAAGGCCCCTAAATAATGCTAGTGTTGTTGGTGATGGGTCATCTAGGCTAGGTAGTGTGATGCTGACATCAGGAGATTCTAATAGCTTGGAGAGAGAGAAGCTAACCAACCTTCTAATCCTACTAAATGTACAACTCAATGGAATTAGACGATGGTTAAAATATAAAATTTTATTGCCAATAAAAGCCTTTAATAACTCATTTATCCTGTTTCAGTAGGACCTTATTCTTTCTGATGAAAATCCAGTCATAGCATCTCTCATTAAAAATAAAATTATTTTGAAATAAATAAATATATAAAATAAATAGCATATACATTTCATAAATAGTTTGTTCTTATGCACAGTATCCATGCTTACATTTTAATATCATTTTCTTACAACCTACCCCATCTCCCACTTCCAATGGCAGGAAAACTGCATGTCAGGACAGGTGGGAAATCTCTAGAGCCAATGCAGGGATGGCCTGCACCAGGTCATAGACCCAAGGATTTTAATGAGACTTTTCCAAAGCTCTGCATGTAGCATCTATGGAGATTCCTTGGCTTTTCATTTACCCATTGTCAAAGTATTTGGGTAGATTGTGGGGCAAGATATCCCTGGCCCTTGGCAGGGGCCCCCATTCTTTCTTGTGCCACCTCAGGGGAAAGAACATGAGTAAAGAAAGAAGTATATACAGGATTCCCTCCAGCCCACCCCCTCCACCCATCTCCCTCCCCCAAATAACCCAACCTTGATATACACTTTGAACAAAGGAACAGCTGGGTTGAGTTGAACAGGAAGTGGTCCTCTGTTATCTAAATTGATAGGAAAGAGGATTGAAAAGCTATGAGTATAGTGCTTGCAGAGACGACTGTGGCCCTAGAGTACAGGGGTCACAGAGGTCACACTAGGGGTCCATTACCTATAGCGGAAGAGGTCTCTGGACATGGAGGGCAACTTAGAAGGATCTACTGGCCTGGGCAAAAAGTGAGTAAATTTCTGATGTCGTTTAGTCCTGTATCCCTCCCGGGGTGAGCCGTCTTTATTCAAGGCCACATAATACTGTCTCTCCGAGTCCAAGTGTTTGTACAAGGTGGAAGCATAGGTGTTGTACCAGTTTTCTTCAAATTGTTCCCGGAACACACATTCACGTGTGAGTTTCTTCTGTGAGGATGAGAAAATAAAGCAGAGCCTATTATATGACTATTTCTCCCATCCCAGCTTGCTGAAATAGCAATAACACATTGATGTTAGAAAATTTCAGTCCTATCTCCCAGTATTCCTGAGGCATCTTCTTTCCAAATAGCACAAAACAGCTCTGTCTGTATGGCCTTCATCCTCTTTCATGAACCACACAGAAATGTTTTAGGTGAGATCTTTCCCGAAGGCAGGAGACCAAAGAAGATGGCCTCACCTGGCTCTCTGAGCCTGAGAATTTCTGCTATGGCCTCCCAATACTCCTCTGGACCCCGAATTTTCTCCCTACTTCGGGCAAATAATGTCAAATCCATTGAGATTACAGTCAACCATGTCACCTAACAGGCAAAGGCCTTGGATCTATATAAAGCTCCATGGGAGGTGAGTTATGATCTCTCCTAATGAAGGGTCTCAGGCCTGTCAGTTGGAAAGCTCAGAAAAGATCTCCTTGAAAAGTTCCTCCAATCTGGCTATTTCAAGCTAGCAGCTCCTGAGGCAGGTCTCTTGCCTCTGTGCCTTCTCACACTTGATCCAGCTGGCATACTACTTGCTGGGGTTGCCGATACGGAGTGCTGGGGACAGGCCTATCTCTTAGGTGTCAGGGAAAAATGTGCTCTGAGTTCATGGGGTGCAGGCAGCCAGAAAGCATGCTCTGTGACTCAAAAGGCAAACCCAGGAGTTGGGCTCCCCCCAAAGGGTTAAGGTCAGCGAAGTCACTCACCATTCCCTAGCTCTGGGCTAGCTTCCAGAATAGAGAACATGCACTGTGGCCAACCCAGTCCTAGCTGGGGACTTAGGGCTGTCACCAGACCCTGGAACCCTCACTCTTCATTTGTTTGTTTCATTTGGCCTCTGGGATTCAGCTGAAGCAGTCTGGAAATCAGGGACTGTGTTTTCAATCTCAGAATCTCTATCTGAAGGCCAGCCCTTCCACTGCCTATTTTTGTGCCAGCTCATCTGCTACTCCTCTAGGTGCCCAGTAAAATTCATAGGTGCTCTTCGGGAGTGCAAATGCCCCCAACCCTTACCCTCTGTTGACAAACCAGCACAGTTTACTGTTATCACCAGGCTGGCTGGGCCTCTAATGGAAGAGGTGAAAGCAAAGTTACCACAGAAAAGCTGATGTTTTGATGGGAACTGGCTGAGTGAAAGTGTTATTATATAGCAAGCTCCTGGGCAGCCAAGAAGCACCTAGAAGACACTAATCCTTCGCAGTTGATAGAAGTATTTCAAGTGCGAGATAAATGTTTTTATGTTTTTGCCTTACATAGTCCAAACACTGGTGGTAATGGCCTCTGATGAAAAGAAAACCTTCAACTTACCGACCCATATAGTTCTCCTCGCTCATTCATTCCTAAGTACAGGCCAGAGTCCACTCCCCGGATGCTGATCAACCCCACCGCCAGGCTGATAAACTCCAGGATTCCTAGAGCAAAAAAGTGAATGCCATTTCTATTACTGATGTCAAGCTAAGAGGGAGCTGTTCAGGTGACATGAGCTACCAGTCATTTATCCCCAACTGGAGGCCAGCCCTGTATGCCTTTGTTGAGTTACCTCATGAAACCATCTTTTGCAGCAAGAATGGAACCTCAGAAAATGTACTGAGTCTCCCCGGGCCTCGGTTTTTCCCCATGTAAGATGGGCGAAACAATCTCTTACTCAACACTCTTAGAGATATTATGAGGAAGAGACCACGAGCAGGCTTTGGCTACGAAAGCTCCATAATTACAAGGTACTATTGCTGTTAAATACCACCATTTCAAGAAATGGGAGGGTAGCTTTCTAAATGGAAGAATGTGGCTAGATTTCTGTATCTTCCCAAAGTCACTTCCCTCCTCCCTAGAGCACACAGCATTACCTTCTTGTCCTCTAGGCTGAATTTGTTTTGCACCCTCTTAGCTCCCATGTCCTTAAAGCCACATGAGGCTGTCAACTGCCTGCAGCTGACTCTAACAAAGGCCACACAGTCTACTCACTAAGTCTGTGTCTCCTGCCTATGGCAGTAGGCAAAAACCATGGCCTGGTGAGAGCTTTCTTCAAAAATATGCTCTTAGCCAGTGCAGTCCCAGGCTGACAAGCCTGTCGTTTTCCCCTTGTCTCTTTAGAATTTTAAGTTTATCCATGGCAAAGAGTTGACAGGTAGTACTAGACTTGATACTGATTTGAGATGTTGCAACTTTAAGGGGAAAGTTTGGAAGACATTCAGAAACATCCCTCTAGCTGACAAGGTCAGAGGTGAGGAGTTGGAAATGTTTTCGTTTACCCAGCAGCAGCAGGAGAAAAAAAAAATCAACTTCTAAGAGGGGAAAAATGACCCAGAACTTAAAACCTTGTGGTGCTGAAGACTACAGTTTTGTTCTAAGATAGGACATCTGTTATTCTATGGATACAGACATAGTGGTCAAGTAGATTCCTCTTTGATATTCCTGTCTCTAACCATGTCCTCCAACGTACAGACCAAAGCTTGATATGACTGACTCACAGAAGCATCCAAAGGTATGAAATGAGCTCACATCTGGCTGCTTTTCTTACCCCCAAAAATGCAATTCTTAAGAGTAATCATATTCTATGTAGTCTACACAGGGAGTGGAACTGATTCCTTAAAGATTACTTAAGAAATGAAGTGGTTAATTTTGAAATTGGACTCAAAGCTCCAGTGGGAAGTCTCCTGAAAAGCCCCAGTGATTTGGGCTGGTGGATGGGTGTGCAAATGTGGCAGCTTTAGGGCACAAATTTCCACGACCCACTTGGATCTCGTTGAAGAATGCAAAGGTCTGCTGCTATCGTATGGCCTCCGACATTGAAATCCTTCGTTTTATTCTCAGTCGGGTTGCTCTTAACTCCTACAGTACAAGGAAGGCATTTTGGGAAAAGAGACTGACACAAGATGGTAGGAGGAGAAGGGCAACTAGCTGGTGTCAAGTAGGGGTTAAGCAGGAAGTGATGTAATGGATCAAACCCGTTAGTTGCATTGCGCAAGTGTCTGATTTGGGTTCTGCCTTGTTTAACATTTTAATAAATGACTTGTAAGAGGACATAGGGGAACCACTTACACTAGTTCCAGAAGATGTACAGCTGAGAACGTGACACAATCAAAATCCAAAGAGATTTCAAGAGGATGGGAAAATGAGCTGACTCCAACAAAATAAGCTTTAATTAGAATAAATGTAAAGTCCTGCACTTTGGTCTCCAAACCAATTACTCAAGATGTTTTGTGCTTGGGTTTTGTTGGGGGATGGTGAGCCTCAAATGCAGACAGTTGAGTTAATCGTACTCCTTGTCTTATGGCCTACTATCATAATTGGTCTGTGCAAAGCCTTTTTATTCATCTATTTCTTTTTATTTCTGTATTCTGCTCTCATCCTCCACCCCACTTCAGGCAACCATGTATATTTTCTTGAAAACACGTAATATTCTTTTGTGTTTCCATGCATTTGCTTTAAATACAAGTCAGCCCACCTCTGGAATGTGGAGATGTGGCTTAGTAAAACATACACAACAATGACCAAGAGATTTGGCTGAACAAGGTAAGCTCAGTATGGGTGATTCATGATATTAAAAAGCTGATGTAGAACTAGTCATGTAAAAATTAAAGTTTATCAAAAAGCTAATGTGAAACAAACAAACAAAGAAAAGCTAATGGGATCGAAGGCTGCACTGACAGAGGCCTAGCAACTGGCCAAAGGGAGGAGACAGCCCCACTCTGTCCTGCCTTAGACCACACTGAGCGCTGGTTTTAGTTCTACTGTGTTTAAAGAGGTCTACGGAGAAACAGGAGTGTGTTCAAAGGAGAGTGGCCAGTATGGCAGGCAAACAAGAAACCAGGTCATGGTTTGGTTCTGTGTGCTAAACTTTGAGGGACACCAACCAACCTGCTGGAGCCTTCAATTCTTTCCTCTGCTTAGACAAATTGCTTCCGAGCTTCAAATCTTAGTTCCCTCATTCTCTAAGTATCTCATGTCTCTGACCACCCTGAGCTCATGAAGTAGCAGAGGGCAGCTTGTGATCTCACCGGCCAAGACCTGGTGTGAGAACAAATCATGAAACACAAGAGGTGTGGCCATTTGAGTCACCACAGTTTTTCTCCAACTCTCTGTTAACCCTGATGCCAAAGGACAGATCATACAGGAAGCTTGGGTTGTGTCCAGTAACAAGGGTCTCCAACAGCTGGAATCATCCCTGCCCAGCTGTCTTGGGGCATCATTTTCCTTTGCCAACTTTCCTATTAGCTGGATTCAAACTGTGAGAACCCAGGGGCACATGATGATGGAACAGATATTCCTAAACCTCCTGAATCCCAGCCAGCATGAAGGGAGAGAGAAAACAAGCCGTTTTCACATTTTCCCAGTTACAGTTGGAGAGGGGTATTAACAGCGAAGTGTGGAGGCCAAGTATCAAGCAGACAATGTTTGTCTTCAGTACTCTCGTCCCCTTCGAGGTCCAGGACTTCCCTCTACTCTGCCTCATCTTGACCTGTCCATCTCAGGCTCTGGCCTCCGCTTGACAATTTCCAGGCTTTTCTTCCATCTTTTCCCCCATGGCTTCAGTCAAAACAGATCTGTCCTGAGCTCTACTGCTCCAGAACCTCGCTAGACCATTGGCTAACGTGTCCTTGAATCAGTCTGGCTCCATGATTTGCCTGAGCCCCCTCAGTCATCCTTTCAGGGCCTTCGGGGCCAAGACAGTGCTGCTCTGGCATCTTGACAACTGAGGAGCAGACTGCTCAAAAACCAAAGCAGCTGCATTAGCCTGCCCCTTCACACCTGGTGGGAGGCCTCTCCTCCAGTCTGGCTCCCAGGCTCTGCTCTGCCAGTCCACAGGTGCCCCCTCAGGAATGTCAGTACCCCTGTGAACCTCATGTAAATACCACCAGCCAAGCAGAGATTGAAATACTCCCAACCACTGATCGAAGAATGGAGTGGGTGGGGCGGGGGGAGCGTAGGCTATGCCAACAGGTTATTATTTGGAGTCGTGGCTGCTCTTGGGCTCAGCCTGACTCGTTCTGAACACATGGATTCCAGGGTAATCCTTGGGGGCCCTGCTCTCCAATTACAACAAATAGCTATTTACTTTACACGGCCTTTGGAGACTACCTCCTCCCCCCAAGCAGAAATCTATAATATTTTATATCTTAAGTCTGGCCTACTTTACCCTGCTGGAATGTTGACTGCTAAGGCACTTATGGAATGTTAAAGTTTCGATTTATTGAATACCCTGGCTGATTAACTCAAATGTGGAGGGAGGAGAGTTAGCAAACTCAAACGCCACCTCTTTCTTTGCCAAAAGCTGAACTGAGAAAGAGTAAATGTGTGTTTGAAAGTTGGCAGGGGAGGTTACAAAGAGACAGCTTTGACTAGTTATCATTTCCTTTACAGGAAATACATGGAATTGCCAGGAAGCCAGGGAAGGAGGAAAGGGAAAAGGTGGTGCAGAGGTGGTCTCAGGCAGTGTTATTTTAAAAGGCAAAACCAAAAATGAAGCAGTCAGTGAAGCAGCAATGAAAACATCCCTTCCTCCTACCAGTTTTATTTCCTTTGGTTTCTCCTTAAACTTACCCTTAGCAGGCCTGAGAGATGAAAGGAAATCAAGATTTGTCCTTAGGGAGGTAATTAAAGACCACTTATCCCAAGAGCCTATTACTAATTTATGTTGACCTTGTAGGTTATTGGGCTCAGCTTAGGCACGGAGTCAGACAAACACTAGCTGCTGGAAGCCAAGCTCATAGTTTCTCCACCTCTGCTGCTCCCACCCTACATTTCTCCCTCCTTTCGCGATTTTTCTTTTTATATACCAGGAATGAGCTACTCCAACATCTTCAGGCCATTTCTGGGAGACTTTGGGAGGTTCTGAGGCCGGGGTGGGAGTCCCATTCCTTCCGAAGAGGAACAAAAGGGAACTGCAAAGTCACGAGTGATGGAAGGAGAAGGAGCCAAGTTAATACTCCCTCTTCCCTGACCCCACCTATCACCCTTTGGAGGACCTGCTGCAAATTCATATAGACACCAGCACCCCTCCATTACTCCCACCCCACACACAACCCACTGTCCTCCAGCTCTGTGAGGGCCTTTTTCCAAGATGACACAGACCTCATTAGGGTTCCTGCTTGCTCCCAGCAAGGAAGACCAGCCCTGATCTTAAGTTGTTTGCTAGACTTGGCCTTGCCCAGGCACTGGCCTCTGGGACCCCCCACCCCTGACCCGCCCTGCCTTTTACTGTGCACTCCAGATGCAGCTTTAGCAAGGCAGGGGAATAGGCGGATGGGGAGGTCTGGGGGAGGGAAGGGGGAGGGTGGGATAAAGAAGGGAACGGGTATCATGGTGGAGGGTTGGCAGAGCCTCTTACTGGCTTAGGGTTAGAAGGTGTCCTTGGGCCACAGGGTTCTTGGGAAGAAGTAGAGGGCATTGGGGGATGGGGTTCCCAAGTAAAGGTAGCTGTCACAGCACCTGAATTATGGTTTAGTAGAGAATAGGAAATTGAAAATAAAAATGGCCAAATTACTGAGGAATGAACACATTTGTTTAGAAACCTAATGATCTCCATCCCACATCAAGGTTTATACTAATTATGTTTTGTATGTGAGACAGGCAGCTGTGCCCTTTCAACAATCTGCCGGGTGTTGAGCAGAGAAAATCCTGTTCGGAGCCTGTACATTTCCTGTCCTGGGCCCAGGAGACACCTGTTTCTGGGGCTGGGAGTGAGCCCAGGACCGTTTCCTCCCTGTGAGTCAAGGAGTCCAGACGTATGTCCAGGCAAAAGCTGACCCAGGGCTGTGCCCTTCCAGAGTGGACAGCGGGAGGCTTCCCCAGTTTCTCCAAGACCCAGCTCGCACCTTGCTGCCTGGATTGACCTCCACCCCGGGTAGAGCAAGTCAGACGCAGGCAGGTGCCACGGCTGCCGGCTGCCGAGTCGCGGTCTGCCAAAAGCGATTCCGACGCGGACCGCGCGCCCACCACATCCATAGCCCCGGAAGGCTTCTGCGGCAGACAATCGGCCGCGACAACCCCGCTGCCCTCGAGACGCCACGCCACAGCCACGGTCCCAGGCCTCCTCGGCGGGTGGCGGGCGCTCCTACCCTTCTCCAGCTCCACCTGCTTTTCATCCTAAGCGCAGCGTCGGGTGTCAGAATGCTCCCCCGGCTACGGGGGAGGGAAGAAGGGTGGAGTGGGGGAATGAGAGGCCGCACCTCAGGGCGCCCCCGCCTCCTCCCGAGAGCGTCTGAGGGTGCCAGGCGCCCTGACGCCGCGCGGCTCAAGTTTGCGCCATCCGATCCCGCCTGCCCCGCGTCCCTGGCTGTCTCCCGCCTCGACGGGCCGGGACGGCACGGAGCTGGGGGCGGCCCGCGCGGGCCCGGAGCCGGAGCCCCGCGCCGTTGGCTCCCCAGCGAGCCGTCCGCTTGCTTCCCGTCCCTCCCGGCCGCGTCCTCACCGAAACGGCTGTGGTCGTGGCGGGTGCCGTGCACTGTGCCATTCGGGAAGATCTCCAGGTGGAAGCCGGTGCGGCAGTAGAGTTGGCGGCGCCGCAGGATCCCCTTCAGGTGGGCGAAGTCTGTGGGCGAGCCGCGCTGCAGCTTCCCCTCGATCTGGCCTAGGCGCTCGTTCAGGAAACCCGGGGAGTCAGCTAAGGGCACGGTCCCCAGAGACGAGGAGAAGCCGTGCAGATCCCAGTCCAACGAGGCGAAGACCCCCCCCACCTCCGCCATGGCGGGGTGCGCGGGGCCGAGCTGGGGCCGCGGGGCGCCAACTACCTCTCCCCTCAGCGAGCGCAGGCGACTCGGCGGCGCCTGTTCGCTCCCTCGCTCGCTCCGCGCTCTGCCTAGCTGCAGTCGACGTCTGTTCGCGTCCAAGGAACTTCTCAGCGGCGGGGCAACGAGCTCCTGACCATGCTCTCAGTCAAAGTGGCGCTTCCCTTACGCGTCCATCTCCCTAGGCCTCTCATAGCTGGCTTCGTCGAGCTATCAGATGCAAACGGCACTTTATATACATACCCACTCCCCTTACATTGACATATTGGATATTTAAATACAAGCCACACCTCACTGGCATCCCCTCGGAGATTGGTGTGTGGGTTCCCCCCCCTTGTATCCATTTGGCTCTTTTTGGAAGGGAGGGGGTGAGGGAGGAGAGAGCGAGCGAGCTTCACTCCCTCTTTTATTATGAAAAAAATGGCAGGAAAAAGCTACACATTGCAGTGAGGCATAACTGCTTTTGGCAGGTTTTTCTGAAACTGCTGATGAAATAACGGAGCCCAGTGCGTGGAGACTGTTGGCGCCCACGTCCACTCAGGCCTGTTGAGTGGAGGTCTGTTGGCTGCGCGGGGGCAGTTCCCACCTCCCACGCGTCGTCAGGCTCCTCGCGTTCGGAAAGTGGCTGGAGACCAGGGCTGGGGGTTCACGCGTTCCTGAGCCTTTCTCATTCCCCCGCTGGTCGAAAACTGCAGAAGGGGCGCCTGGCCCGGGACTGGGGCTCCTTGGTTTCTTTGTTCTGTTGCCCATCCCCAGTCCCACTCCCCACCTGTAGGTCGGTGGGGGCTGAGGAAGTGAAAAATCCGGAAGCGAATGAAGTTGCAAAATTTGGGAATGGGGGTGGTAGCGGTCCCTGCCGGCACCAAGGCGGAGTCTTCAAGGGGTCTGGGAGGAGCGGGAAACCCCACGGAGGAAAGAAGACTTTTTTTTTTTTTTAAGGGACGTTTACATCTTAGGAAAAGTATGGGGGAGTAAGAAATAGAAAGTGATCTTTTTGAAAACCGATCTCCACTGGCTTTCTGGGCGCGCTTTTACAAGGCTCTTGAGACCAAACCCGATGAGAGGCCATTGGAAGCCTGGTGGGGGCTTCCCCCCACCTCTTTTCTTGTTGGAAACAGGTGTTTCCTTGCTGTGTCCTGTGTCCTGCTTCGAGATATTCTATCAGGAAGAGCCGCAGTTGGAGCAGGAACTGGCGGCAGTCAAGGGCAACCCGTAGCGTCAAGAAGAACTGGGGAGCAGGTGCCCAGCCTGCCCAGCTCCCCCACGCCTCTGCCCCACACCTGAACCCTGGGGCCCCTCTCAGGCCCTGGCGCTCAGCGACCCGCTCGCCTATTCACCTGCGTTGTTGCCTGAAGTTTGCACCCGCAGTGGGCTCCGGCTGTCTTACCGTCTCCCGCAAGAGAAGCTGAGCAGAGCGAGCACCTCCACCTCCACCGCACTCTCGCCTTTGCAGCGCCTCCTGCTGGAGAACCCGTGTCTCACGACCAGTTCGAACTCAGGGTCTCCCTGAGAAGAAAACCGATTTCGCTCTTCAGTTAGGGCAATTTGATTCCTGCTCCCGGGCACCCACGTGCGCCGCAGGCTCACTCTCTGGAACTGTAGCAATTCTCGGTTTGGAACATCGTGGCTTGGTTCTGGTGTGCCTCCTTAGCCTAAGACAGAACCTCCCGGGCCAAGCACAATATCCGGCACACAGTAGGTGCTCAGAAATCATCTTCTGATGTGCTCCCAGTAGTCGGGGACACAGATGAAAATGCTCTTCCCATTGTAAGGGACACAGAAATGCAAACGATGGCGTCCCTATTGGAGTATTTATGGATGAAATGACAGGCTATCTGGGATTTACTTTAATCCAGTGTGAGACGGCAGAGGGAGTGGAGGTATAGATGCAATGATACTGTTCATAGGTTACTAATTGTTGAGGCTGAGTGATGGGTACATGGATGTTCATTATAAATTCCCTCTACTTTATATAAAAACATA
Source organism: Callorhinus ursinus (assembly GCF_003265705.2). Taxonomy (NCBI): domain Eukaryota; kingdom Metazoa; phylum Chordata; class Mammalia; order Carnivora; family Otariidae; genus Callorhinus; species Callorhinus ursinus. The sequence goes on along the minus strand of NW_027397102.1, from coordinate 2,922,025 downwards.
CACACATGAACTCTTTCATAATAAAAAGCTTTTGAAAGTGACGACATAAAACGAGGAAATCATTCCTTCATTCTTCATTCTTCCCTTTGAAGAGTTGGTGAATTTAGTGAGAAGGTAGGGCAGAGGGGCGGAGGTTAAGACAAGTACATAAAAGACTAGAGGGCCTGGGTGGCTCAGTCAGTGAAGCGGCTGCCTTCAGCACAGGTCATGATCTCGGGGTCCTGGGATGGAGCCCCCCCTTCGCACTCAGCGGGGAGTCTGCTTGTCCCTCTCCCTCTGCCCCTCCCCCCGCTTGTGCTCTCTCTGTCTCTCTCTCGAATAAATAAAATCTCTAAACGTCTAGAATACCAGGTAGTATAAGGTGCACAGTGCTGTGTGAATTCAGAAGGCAGAAAGAAGACTGACCTGGGGCTTTAGGGCTGGATTTGGGGCCAAAGTGTGGCCTTTGTAATGGATGGACCTTGAAGGGAAGATGGGAAGGTTCTTGCAAATTTTGATGGGCCACTTCCAGGAAGGGGAGAAGAGTAACAAAGCAAATGGGACAATTTAAATGATAAAGACTAATTCTTGGGAGTTTTGGTTAATGTCACATGAAACAATGTAGATGAAACTGCTTTGAGAAATAGGTGATTGTAAAGGATTTAGATGTTTCTGTGCTGATATAAATAACGCGTTGATAATGGTGAAAGGCCATTTCCTCAACAATTACTTCAGGGAATTTCTGCATTCTTTGTCCCCCAACATTCCTAAAGTCACCAACCACAGTTGCAGATCTGGTGTCCTACCTGATCAAAGGTCAGGGATATAAGCATTCTATTGCCCTTCTGGGGTTTTTCTGAGATTAAGCTGACTGATGATTCTATTTTAAAGATTTTACTTATTTATTGATTTGAGAGAGAGAGAGAGAGTGGGGGGAGGGGCAGCGGGAGAGGGAGAGAGAATCCCAAGCCAACGACTCCATGCTGAATGCAGAGCTGAGGTGGGCTCCATCTCACAACACAGAAATCATGACCTGAGCCGAAACCAAGAGTGGACACTTAATTGACTGAACCACCCAGGCGCCCCCTGATGATTCTATTTTAAACAATGTTTCCATGAAGTGGTCCAATTGACAGCACTTTTATGAGAGTTATTTAATTTTCACAACATTGTGGATTAGGAAGTGCCATATCCCTATTTTAGAGGTGAGGTTAGGTGACTAACACAGAATCATATAGTTAATAAGCAGAGTCATAATTTCATCTCAGATCCACTGGGGGCAAATTACTGTCAATTTATGGGTCTTGGGATTATGCAAAGATCAGTGTGTTGAGGACAGTGAGATTTCAGAATATTTTGGTTTACAGAAAACCCTCAGCAGGACACAACCTCCGGCCAGGGTTGTGTTGGATATATGGGATGAGAGGAAAATGTACATGAACAAAGAAGCAACCCACACTGGATTGAGGACAACACTTTTAAAGTGAGGATAACTTCACAGTGGTGTTGTGAGGATGTAATGAAGTCACTGATGGAAAGTGTTCAGCATTCTGTCTGGTACATAGAAGACACTCAACACATCTGAGATTCCATCCTTCTTTCCCGCTATCTCATAGGGTTGATAGGAAAAATAAAGCAACCTATGTGAAAAAGACATAGAAAAAAAAAAACAAACTCCTTGGGAAACAAGAGAGTTCTGACTCAGGCTGTAAGTGACCAGAAACTGGGGGCAGCCCCCTGGGATCTGTTCCTTGAGGAAGGAGATAGTGATGCTAACAATGCTGGTACTCACTTCCCACCCCCATCACCCACTGCCCCCTACACACTCAGGAGGTGGGAAAGATGTCTGGAATTGTTGCTCAGCCTAGTTCTTAATTTTCCCTACAGCTTATAAATGTTTTCTCCTTTCTAACTTAGTTTCCGCGAGAAGGGGCATGGGGAGCTGTATTGCTAGGCAAATCCTGCAGGGGGCGTAGTTAATACCATCAATTGCTCCTATTTACTGGGCACTTACCTTGGGTTAAGCATTGCCCTAGGTGCTTTACATGCATTAGCTTCCTAAGCCTTATCACAACTCTGAGAAACAGGTTTTTTTTATTTTTTTTTAAAGATTTTATTTATTTATTTGAGAGAGAGAGAATGAGAGACAGAGAGCACGAAAGGGAAGAGGGTCAGAGGGAGAAGCAGACTCCCCGCCGAGCAGGGAGCCCGATGTGGGACTCGATCCCAGAACTCCAGGATCATGACCTGAGCCGAAGGCAGTCGCCCAACCAACTGAGCCACCCAGGCGCCCACAACTCTGAGAAACAGTTTTATTCCCATTTCACAGCTGAGGAAGCTAAGGCACAAAGATATTCAATAATTGGTAGCAGAGGTTGGACTTAAACTGTTGATTTTAAGTTAGGACCTGACCCTAACATTACAATGCCTCGGTCTGTTTACTTCAAAAAGAACTTATATTGCTCCCTTATCCTTTCTTCCCACCTTTCCTTTCTTTCTGCTTTCCCTGTGGACAGTAGTATAGTGTAGCAGTTGCACACTTCATCTCTGGTGTCAGACTGCCTGGGTTCAAATCCCAACTTGAAGCCATTCTAGGTGTTGAAACCTCAGTATCCTCTTTCTGGATGATGATGACGATGACGATAGTCGTGACCTCCTAGGATTGCTGTGAGGTTTAAATGAAATAATACACAGAATGTACTTAAACCTGTGCCTGGCACATATTAAGTGGTCATTGTTCTTAGTATTATTTACATCCTGCCTGGCCCCAGTCATGTTTCCTCCCCAGGTTTCCTCAAGCCATGCTCATTTTTTCCTAAGGGAGAGATGAGAACACTGGCCTAGTCATCCCAAAGCAATCAGTTTCAATTCTATTACTCCTTCTCTGTGATATTGGGTCAGTCTTGTTCTCTCTGGGCTTTAGAGGCCTGTCTCAGAAATGAGGTGACCCAACTGTCACCTGTCTGTGGGCAGGCAGGTAATGACAGAGTGGCCATCTGAGAAAAACAAGAAATTGCTCTCTTGTAAATTCCGTATACCGAGCATTCTAAGTGCCTGGCATTATCTAAGTGCCTTACATTTAAATCACATCATACCACCACCAGGTAGATGCTATTATTATTCTGATTTCTAAGGGATGGCAAAACTGAGGGCTAGAAAGATTAAGTAACTTGCTCAAGGTGATACAGATTATAGGTGCTGGGGCTGAAATTCAGACCCTGAAAAGTGGCCTCAGAGTCCATCCTGTTGGTCACCCCACTACTCTGAGAAGTGTTGGGACCTGGTTCAAAAGAGACAGTGTTATGATGTTACCCCATCTTCTTCTGGACAAGAAAAATCCAGGTAAAAAAAGCAGTCTTTTTTTCCCTCTAGGTGGTTTATAGCTGAGTTTGAGAAGTCTGCAAAAAGTCAAACCACATTCCGATTTCCCTCACTCCATCTCTAGGGCCCAAAAAGGAAAGGAAGTCTCTTTGGCTGGAACAAGCCTCCATCTTACCCGCCTGGTCAGTCTCCTGCAGTGAGAGTCAAGTCTCAAGTCTCCTTTGTCCCTGCCATTATTCTCCCATGGGCCTACCTGCAATGGGGGTAGGTAATGAACCATTTATTCTGGCTGTAACTTGCCATTAGTTGGCAGGTGATGACATCTTTGTGAAGTGATCTGTTAGTTCTTTGAGAGGAATGGGACACTGTGGAATGTGGCTCTAACCCTGGAAACCTGGGTCAATTTTCAACCTGGAGTGTGTGGCTCTGAATCTGAGTATCAATGGTGGATGTGTAGGTTCGGAGCTGAGTGTTGGGGGAGAAGTGTGGGCCGAGACTATGATTGTATTGGTTTTCCCAACACAAATGCATGCTTATATTTGTATTTGTGACACTGTGCAGAAGAATTTGCTTATGTCTGTGTAATAGCAAGAGTTGTGTGTTTAACGTGTGAATGAAAGGATGAAAGTGTGTGAATCTACAAAGCTCCTGCTTATTTACCCAAAGAATATATATGAGGGTTGTGAAGCTAAATTCATTTGAATCCAAAGTCACTTCCTTTTTTTTTTTTTTAACCTGAGATGATTATTTTAGTTCCACAACCTGATGACACATTTACCTCAGGAGATAGAGAAGCCAGTTGGGGGGCTTCTCTGAGGTCCCAGCCACCTGGGGGGCTTCTCTGAGGTCCCAGTTTCCTTGGAATCTTGCCCAGGTAGCCTTTTAGCATCTCTTTCACACATAAATGAAGGGAAAAAGCAGGGTCTTAGGATCAGTTCTTCGCTTCCTGGCTATGGCCTCCAATTAGGAGGACTGCCTCTCTGCTTTGCTTCTCTCTCCCTAAAACTGGGGACTTTATTCCGTTTCTGTGAGGGGTTTAAATCTCATCAGTTACACTCTGATTTCTGGATGTTCAGCATTTTATTTGCTGTGTTTGGAGCTATAGAAAGAGACTACATGTTCTGGTCTGCTCTCAGAACTGCTGGTGCCACAGGCTTCCCTAAGGATAGGTTGTATAACCCATGGCAAAGAATAAAATTGCTGTAAAAAAAAAAAAAAGAAAAGAAAAAAAATTGCTGTAGGCTACAAGAGGCAAGAACAGAGTTAGCAAGGAGTAGCAAGTATAGTTCATGGTCAAGAGTTACTGGAGCAAGTCACTAGGAAGAAATGTACATTCTGATGGGGGTGATTGTGGTCCTAGCTCTTGCTGAACTACTGTCTGGGACTTTTGCTAAATTATTTCTCATCCGCGGACCTCAGTTTTCCTAACTGTGGGAAGAGGGGACTGGACTAGATCAGCCTCCCCAAACTTTTTTATTTATTTATTTATTTATTTGAAACAAATAAAGTATTATTTGTTTCAGGGGTACAGGTCTGTGATTCATCAGTGTTACACAACACACAGTGCTCCCCACAACACATACCCTCCCCAATGTCCATCACCCAGCCACCCCACCCCATCCCCTCACCTCCCTCCCCTCCAGCAACCCTCAGTTTGTTTTTTTAACCGAAGTAACCCTAATGACAGAGGAGAGGAAAAATGAAATCCCCAGCATGGGTAGGGGAGAGGGGTGAATGGGGTAACCCAAAGCAGCCTACTGCAAGCTCCAAGTGTCTTTGCGGTCCTATGTTTTATCCTAAAAATGTATGCAAAGTTTGCATTTTCCTACACGATATAGCCATATTTGTTTTAATATAGAAGTATTTTAAATTTCTTATACTCTAGTAAAATGGACACTCTAAGGAAGCATTCCATGTTTATCCTGTGGCTTTGTGGACCCCCTGGCACACTGTCATGCACCCCCCCCAGAGGAGTGCATGCCCCACTTTATAAGTTTGGGAGTAAAGATTCCTCTCAGCTCTGACACTCTGTGGTTTAATGACCTGGGAATACCTTTGGTGTCTTCGATAGCTGCTCCCCAGGATGCTGGACGGGTTTTGTTTTTTTTTTTTTAAATATGGCCGCATCCAAGCACTCTGTTTTCTAGCCAGTTGTGCAAAAATAATGGAAACCCCTGATTTTGTTTCTAGACCAAGCATCTCCAGTGTGTCTTTGCTGAGCCCCAACTACAGGCTCAGGCTTATGCAAAGTGTCCTGAGGGAGGTCAAGAAGGATACTTAGGGTACTATTGTGGAGCATAAACTAGCTTACATGAAGCAACAGAGGTTAAGAGTTTGATGAGTTAAATACTAAATTATGTGGTGTAGATTTTAAGTGCTGTAGAGGTTAAGAAGCAGGACGCAGATGTGCTTCCTGGAAGAGGTAATAGAGCTAGAGAGGGGTTTTGAAGAATAAGCATGGTTCAGATAAATGGAGTGGAGGAAGAGTGGCATTACAGATAGGAGGAGGGCATGAATAAAGGTCTGGAGGCTGTCAGGATTGTGGCCTGCTTAGGTCTAGGCCAGAATCTTGCTCAGTGGCAGGAGGCATGGATAGCTGAAATAGAGTCATTTTCTCCCTGGGCATGAGTTTTAGCTACTTATCCGTCCACTGTCTTTTTTTTTTTTCTTTTTCTTAATACAGGAGGCTGTGACTAGGGCTGAATCACTCTTCTGCAGGGAGTCAGAAATCTTTGGAACAAAACAAAATGACCCTCAAAAAGGGATTTGGGAGAGAGAGTGGAGCATAAAAAATATCCAAATGACCTCATACACTGTCATTCAATCCAATCTGTGATTAGATGTAGGTTTATTCTGTAAGCCATTAGATTTCTGGTATTTGGGGTACATGTTATGTCTTCTGGTTTTCCTTTTTTTAATTGAAGTATAGTAGACATACAATATTATATTAGTTTCGGGTATATAACATAGTGATTCAATAATTTTGTACATTACAAAATGCTCACTATGATAAGTGTAGTTACCATCTGTCAACGTACAAAATTACTACAATATTATTGACTATATTCTCTATGCTGTGCTTTTTATCCCTGTGACTTATTTATTTTATAACTGGAAGTTTGTACCTCTTAATTCCGTCACTTATTTCGTCCCCCTGCCCCTTCCCCTCCGGCAACCACCAGTTCGTTCTCTGTATTTATGAGCTTGTTTCTGTCTTTTGTTTGTTTGTTCATTTGTTTTCTTTCTTTTTTTTGATTCCACAAAAGTGAAATCATATGGTATTTGTCTTTTTCTGGTCTGACTTCTTTCACTTAGCATAATACCCTCTAGGTCCATCCATGTTGTCACAAAGGGCAAGATTTCATTCTTTCTGATGGCTGAGTAATACTCCACATGCACACGCACACACACACACCACATCTTCTTTATCCATTCATCTATTGATGGACATCCTCTGGTTTTCTTTAATTTATTGGTAAAGGTTCCTTTCAAGGGAGTCTAGATAGTACCTGCACAGTGCATATGGTTCAGGACAGCCCACAGCGCAAGGGGGTTCAAAGCATCTGTCCATGTCACCTCAGAGCAGAGGGTGTAAGCCAGAATGAAGGGACCTACCCATGACCCGCTGGTAACTGGAGATGGTGATACCAGAACTGCCTCAGAGCATAACTTAAGGAGAGAGACACACCCAAAAGGAGCAGAGTCAGTGTCAAGGGGAGTTTTTAACAACAAGCCCAGGGAGGACTAGGTTGTGGGTTGGAGGTCAGGACCAGGGAGCCTAGCAGCAGACATCGGTGCCTCTGCACGGTGCAGAGCCAGCATCCAGGGAACCTGGACGCAGACTTTAGATAAGGGTCTAGGTAGTGAGCTGGTGTCAAGGAAGTGCAGTGGAGGGTGGCAGGGACTCATTACCAATAGGTTAGAAATCTAAACAAAGTAGAAATGTTAATATGACTCACAAAAATAAGGAGGTGATGGGAGAGATAACAGGCAGAGATGAATAAGTGACGATTTTTTGAACTACTTTATTGAAGCATAATGACATAAAAAGCTGTATGTATTTAATACATACAACTTGATGTGTTTGGGGATAAATATATACCCATGAAACGATGGGTATATACACATGGTATAAACCACAGTTTATGCCATAAACATATCCATCACCTGCAAAAGTTTCATCTCATCGTCTTTGTTTTTTTATTATTATTACTATTATTTTTGGTGATAAGAACACTTAACATAAGATCTAGTTTCTTAGCCAAATTTTAAGTATACAATATGATATTATTAACCATAAGTACTATATTGTACAGTAGATCTCTAGGGCTTATTCATTTACCATAACTGAGTGTTGATTTGTTATTCTTTCCTACCAGGGAATCAAATGATAACATCTAAAACTGAAATATGTAAATTTTAAAGTACTCCAGGGGCACCTAGCTGGCTCAGTCTATAAAGCATGTGACTCTTGATCTCAGGGTCATCAGCTCGAGCCCCACATTGGGTGTAGAGCTTACCTAAAAAAATTTTCTTAAAGTACTCCAATTGTCAGAAAGGACCCAGGTTGGGTAGGGATTGGAGGGACTGGCAAGGAAGCCCTGTCTCCCCTCAGTGCTAGAAGAATCTGGATGCCTAGGGAACTACAGGGTCTCAGATATTGAGGAAATAAGATAGGAGCTCAATCACAGGAAATGGGTATAAGGCAGGAACCTAGACGTTAGGGAAGGGACAAGAGCCCAGTTACTGGAACCGGAATTATGAGATCTGAGCAGGGCCAGAAACTACTTACTTGAGCCTCAGCTGGGGAGGTATGGATGGAGATGTCTTATATTTTCTCCTGATTCAGAATAGAATAAATCCCAGAGTCCAAGTCTTGAAATGGAGGGGAAAAAAAACAATCAGTGGGGGTTAGGTGGCATTGGAAGGGGCATGGAGCTGGACAGGTCATCACAGTGTCACCCAGACAAGCTCACATAACTGTATTACCACTCAAAATGCCTGCAGCTGTGTCCAGAGGTATATGTTTCCTCATTTCCTGCACCCTCGGTCCTCCCCACTGCCCAAAGAAAGGAGCACAAAATTGTCCTATATTGCTTTCACTGTCTGGACCTCCCCAGATCCAGGCCTTTCTTGATTAGCATCTCAGGCCCATAATGGAGGATGAGGTCACCCCGGTATGAGATGAGATGACAGTATCATGACTTGGCTGGCCATAAAACAACTGCTTTAAAGGCTATTGTAATTTCATAGTTTACCCAAGGGGTTGTGTAGTTCAAAGCAATGACCATAACATGAAGCTATTTGTAAAATTCTGACTTTCTCCTGAACCCAGTGTGGGTTAGGGAATGGTTTATGGTGGTATTAGGGAAGGAAGAGCTGAGAGCTGGGGAAGGCAAGCAAGGAAAACTCAGATGGCTCAAGGGTGAGACCAATACTCCTGGGTTCTCTAAATGTGACAGGGGTCTCTTCTACAGATACAAAATGCTTTGTCTTTTTTCAAGGGCCTTGAAGATTTCCAAAGCAGAGGGTGCTTAACCTACTGACCGAACCTGGAAAAAAATAGTAAGATTGAGAGAGAAAATCCCAGTAGGAATTGCTTAGCTGCCTAAACCATAACTGGGGCCAGCGGGCTGCTTGTGTGGGGCAGGATGACTTGCCCTCCACCAGCAGTGTGGAGCTGGGCCATTCTGGGGGCTGACAGCCTTGGAATTAGATATATACCATAACGGGTGGGTCTCAGGCTTAGTCTCTGGGTCCAACAGTGAATTTGTAGAAGGCATGAAATATCAGGTAAAGAATTGATATGCAGTGGAGTGTACTGGGTGTAGAATCAGAACTGAGTTTGACTCCTGGCTCTTGCACTGGCTGTGGGAACTTAGACAAGGCATTTAATTCTCTCCAATTCTGTTTCTTCCACTATAAAATTGAAACCATAATTGAACCTCCCCCTTAGGTGACTGTGAGACTAAAATGTGGTTTATATATGTGTGTATATACATATATAAAATTTTCCATGAGGGTCTCACTGAGTTAGTAACACTGTTACTAACGGTAACTAGTTAGTTGCACAGTGTTATGTATGCCAGGGACCCTTGCGGTTCTACATTAGTGGGTCTTGTGATTCTTTTTCATTTCCATGACTGCTTATTACAGTGGTTTTTGAGAGGTGAGGGGTGAGTTAGAGTATTTTTGCAGCAATAGAGGATTGTTTTATGAATACATGCTCCTTCGTTGACTTTTCCCCTTTTATCTACCCATCATCTTTTCAAAGGATGAGAGGCAGCATGGTATGGAGCAGAGTCAGACAAATGGGGTTTGAACACCAGGTGTGTCACTCAGAGGCCATAGAACCCCAGATGAGTCATGGTAACTTCTCTGAGCTTTATCTTCCTTGAAGGGTTTTGTTTTGTTTTGTTTTGTTTTTACGAATTAAAAGAGATAATGCGTGTAACATGTCTGGCACTTAAATATGCAGAGAGTTTTTATTCTATCAATCATTGTTCAGAGATTTTAGATTTTTAAAGATGTATGGCTTAGCTAAGGCTATGAAAGGCTTATTAATACTGCATGATTTCAAGGATTTCAAATGTAGATTTCTCTTTTTTTGAATTTTAATTGCAGTTTAGTTAACATACACTGCTATGTTAGTTTCAGGTGTACAATATAGTGATTCAAAAATTCCATACATCACCCCGTGCTCATCATGACAAGTGCACTCCTTAATCCCCATCACCTATTTCACCCACTTCCCATCTGGTAACCATCAATTTGTTCTCTATAGTTAAGAGTCTGTTTTTTGGTTTGTTTCTCTCTCTTTTCCTTTGCTCATTTGTTTTGTTTCTTAAATTCCACATATGAGTGAAATCATACGGTATTTATATTCCTCTGACAGACTTATTTCACTTAGCATTATATCCTCTAGCTCCATCCATGTTGTTGCAAATGACAAGATTTCTTTCAGTTTTATGGCTGAATAATATTCTATTGTATATATATATATATATATATATACAACATCTTTATCCATTATCAGTGGATGCTTAGGGTGCTTCCATGATTTGGCTATTGTAAATAATGCTGCTATAAACATAGGAGTGCATATATCCCTTTGAATTAGTGTTTTTGGATTTTTTGGTAGATACCCAGTTGTGTGATTACTGGGTCATAGGGTAGTTCTCTTTTTAATTTTTTGAGGAATCTCCATTCTGTTTGCCACAGTGGCTGCACCAGTTTGCATTCCCACCAACAGTGCAAGAGGGTTCCCCTTTCTCTGCATGACTGATTTTTTAAATTATTTATTTACTTATTTGTCAGAGAGAGAGAGCACAAGCAGGGGAAGCGGGAGAGGGAGAAGCAAGCTCCCTGCTGAACAGTATAGAAAGCCCAGAAATAAACCCACTATTATATAGTTAATTAATCTTTAAGTTTATTCCTAAGTATTTTATTATTTTTGGTATAAATGTAAATGGCATTATTTTCTCAATTTCTCTTTCTTCTGCTTTATTATTAGTGTATGGAAATGCAACAAATTTCTGTACCTCAGTTCTGTATCCTGTGACCTTACTGAATTCATTTATCAGTTTTTTGGGGTTTTTTTGTAGAAATTATGGTTTTCTCTATATGGTATCATGTCATCTGCAAATAGTGAAAATTTTACTTCTTCCTTACCAATTTGGATGCCTTTGATTCCTTTTCCTTATCTGATTGCTGTGCTTAGGACTTCCAGTACTATGTTGAATAAAAATGGTGAGAATGGACATCCTTGTCTTATTCCTGACCTAAGGGGAAATGCTCTCAGTTTCTCACCACTGTGTATAATATTAACTGTTGGTTTTTCATATATGGCCTTTTTTATGTTGAGGTATGTTCCCCCTAAACCTACTTTGTTGAGGGTTTTCATCATGAATCGATGTTGTACTTTGTCAAATGCTTTTTCTGCATCTATTGAAATGGTTCTTATCCTTTCTCTTATTAATGTGATGTATCATGTTGGTTGATTTGCAAATGTTGTACCACCCTTGCATCCTGTGAATAAATCCCACTTGAGTGTGGGGAATGATTATTTTAATATATTGTTAGATTGGGTTTGCTAGTATTTTGTTGAGGAATTATGCATGCATGTTCATAAGAGATATTGTCCTGTAGTTCTCTTTTTTTGTAGCGTCTTTTCCTGGTTTTGGTGTCAGGATAATGCTGCCTCATAGAATGAATTTGGAAGATTTCCTTCCTCTTCTATTTTTTGAAATAGTTTGAGAAGAATAAGTATTAACTCTTCTTTAAATGTTTGGTAGAATTCATTTGTGAAGCCATCTGGTCCTGGACTTTTGTTTGGTGAGAGTATTTTCTGTTTTGTTCTGCTTTAAGTATGCTTGGGTTTTCCCAGGCAATTTTATTTTATTTTTTTATTTTTATTTTTTTAATTTAAATTTAATTTAGGTAACATATAGTGTATTATTAGTTTCAGGGGTAAAGTTTAGTGATTCATCAGTTGCATATAACACTCAGTGCTTGTTACATCAAGTGGCCTCGTTAATGCCCATCCCTCAATTACCCCATCCCCCCACCCATTTCCCCTCCAGCAACCCTCAGTTTGTCTCCTAGAATTAAGAGTCTCTTATGGTTTGCTTCCCTCTCTGTTTTCATCTTATTTTATTTTTCCTTCCCTTCCCCTATGTTCATCTGTTTTGTTTCTTAAATCCCACATGAGTGAAATCATATGGTATTTGTCTTTCTCTGACTTATTTCACTTAGCATAATACCATCTAGTTCTATCCATGTTGTTACAAATGGCAAGATTTCATTCTCTTTGATGACTAATATTCCATTGTGTGTGTGTATATATATATATATATATATCACATCTTAATCCATTCATCAGTTGATGGACATCTGGGCTCTTTCCGTATTTTGGCTATTGTAGACATTGCTGCTATAAACATTGGGATGCAAGGGCCTTTTCGAATCACTATGTTTGTATCCTTTGGATAAATACCTAGTAGTGCAATTGCTGGGTCATAGGGTAGTTCTATTTTTAACTTTCTGAGGAACCTCTGTACTATTTTCCAGAGCTCCTTTCATGTAGTGGTCATAAACTCCTTTAGTTATTTATATGAGAAACTTTTTAATCTCTTCTGTTCTGAATGATAGCCTTGCTGAATAGAGTATTCTTGGCTGCAGATTTTTCCCTCTCAGAACTCTGAATCTACCATGCCACTCTCTTTTGCCCTGCAAAGTTTCTGCTGAAAAAGTCACTGCAAGCCTTATGGGGTTTCCCTTGTATGTAACTGTCTTGTCTTGCTGCTTTAAGTTTTTTTTCTTTATCACTACTTACTGCCATTTTAATTACTATGTGTCTTAATGTGGACCTCCTTTGGTTGATTTTGTTGGGGGATCTCTGTGTTTCCTGCAGCTGGATATCTGTTTCCTTCTCCAAATTTGGGAAGTTTTCAGTTATTATTTCTTCAAATGGAATTTTTTTTGCTCCCTTTTCTCTCTCTCCTCTTTCTGGGATCCTTATAATGCAAATGTTCTTATGCTTGATGGTGTCGCTGGGTTCCCTAAATCTATTCTCATTTTGCATATTTTTTTCTCTCGCTTGCTCAGCTTGATTACTTCTCATTACTCTGTCTTCCAGGTTTCTCATTCTTCTGCTTCATCTAGCCTACAATTTATTCCATCTAGTGTATTTTTAATTTCATTTATTGTGTTCTTCTTCTGTGATTGGTTCTTTTTTATCTCTTTGTTAAGGGTCTCACTGATGTCCTCCACTCTTTTTTCAAGTTCAGTGAGTATCTTTACAACCATTACTGTAAATTCTCTCTCAGGCATGTTATTTATCTCCATGTCACTTTGGTATCTTGCTGTGATTTTGTCATGTTCTTTCATTTGGGACACATTCCTCTCCCTTCTCATTTTGTCTCTCTGTGTTTGTTTTTATGTGTTAGGAAAGTAGAGTAATCTATGTCTCCTGTACTTGAGAGTAATGGCCTTATGAAGATGAGGCCCTGTAGTGCTCTTCAGTGCAGTGTTCCCTGTTCTCCAGACCTGGTGCCTCATGGGTGCCTCCTATATGTGTTGTGAGCACCCTGCTGTTGTGAGCCACTTTTTCCTTCAGTCTCAAAATCTGCAGTGGCTCTCTTTGCTTGTTGTGGGCAGTGTTTGGTCCCTGTGATGTTAGTGGGCCAGGCTGGGGATGGCTTGGGCTTGAGTTGAGTCTGGCCAGGCATTTGTCAGAGATGCTGTAGCACCAAACTGCTGGATGCTTTCCCTGTGTTGTCCTCTGAGAGGCTTTCATTAGTGGGCAGGGCCTGCAGTTGAGACCAGCTGTCTGTGTCTGGGGCAGTCTGACTGGTGTGTGTGGGTTATCTTTCCTTCTCCCCAGGGCAAGAGTGACTTCAGTATGGGGCTGCTTGCACACTGTCAGGCCTGTGGGACCACTGTGCTTTGGCTCCAGCTATGAACATATTGGATAGGATGGATCTGCAATGTGTTGAGAGGGGGCAGGGTGGTGGTGTTAGCAAGTTAGGTCATGAGTGTCTGTGCCACACTGGTTCCCACAGGTGTCCATGTGTTTATGCTGGGGGTGATGAAGGGAAATGGCACCTGCCAGCTCCTTTGTTCCTGGAAAAGTCTCCCAGTGATCTCTGTCCTTCTGGGACATGCTCTGAGTTGAATAACTACTCTTGCTCCCATATGCCCCAGGCTTTTTTTTTTTTCCAAACTGCTGCTTCTGTGCTGTATCTCTGTGGAGCTGTTGTGCTGTCTCTTTAAGGGTGGGGGCTCAGCTTCCTCTTGTCCTCGGAGCTCTCCCAGACCTGATTCCACTGATTTTTAAAATTCTAGGCTTTAAGTCCCACTGTTTTAAGAACTCATGAAATTTGGCCCCTCTGGTTTCCAAAGCCAAATATGGGGATTCATCTTCTTGGCAGGGGCTCCCCAGGATGAGGGTCTGTTTTTTTCCTGGAGAAGTGGTCTCCTGTGGACCGACCCATGGGTTCATTTAGCTCCCAACCTTGTCTTTACCCTTCATGCTCTCTTATATGTGGCCTCTTCTCTACATTAGCTGTGGAGAGTTTGTTCTGCCAGTCTTTGGGTTGTTTTCTGGGTTATTTACACTGATTGAGTATTATCTAGTTGTATCTGTTGGACAAAGTGAGCTTAGGGTCCTCTTACTCCGCCATCTTCCCCAGAAGTTCTGGGCTCCATCATTTTTGACAATGGTTTACCTTAGTTGGGCTTAAGGAGTTTTTGTTGCTGTTGTTGTTGTTTTTAAGGAAACTTAGCTGAGCTGTTGCCATCAGAACTTGTCACCCTTAAGCAAATGGTCAGGCTGAAAGGATAGTCCAGAGATAACAATGTACTAATGGGGCTATTTAGGCAAGATTGGCCATTAAGACTTGCCAGGTTTCTCATTGCTCAGCAAGTTGCTCCATGTTTGACATCAGGAGTCAGTACTAGTGTATTATTAAGAGGACAAAACCTTAAGACTTTGATTTACCATCTATATGTACATTCAACTGTCTCTTCTGCTTTCCAGAATTTCTGTATTTCTGCCTCTTCATAATTTGCTGTTCCTCATTTGTTGTGGCTATGAAAACAATAAATACACTTGTAAGGATTTAGTCTGAAGTAAATTGGCTCCAGAAAGATTCTTTTGAGTAAAGCCTGCAAACTTTACTGTATAGACAGTGACATCTATTCTGACTTCCTTGAGACTTTTTTCCCCCCTTTTCCCTTTATTTTCTTCTTTGTTCCAGATATATGAGATTTCTAGAGAAGTGACCTCTGGATGAATGAGGTGTTATTCATTTGGATTCTGAAGAATGGTTCTTATCTTGATTCAACACTTTTACTGTTGGCTTGGGCCCCCTTCTCCTCTGGGGCCAGTGAGGCCCCCTGCTGTAGGTCAAAGGTAGCAGTCAGGTAATAGAGATGTATATATCATCTCAGTTCAACTGTCTAGGTAGACCTGCCTTAAGGGGGTAGTCTCTAGGGGCATCAAGAAGAGGCCTTTTTGTTTTGGTGGTAAATGGGGGTTAAGAAATGTGACATTTTTCCTCTTGAATATAATAAGACCATTTGGAATAGATATTTTCCTGCTAAACTATCTTTGCTCAGGCCCCTTGGGGAATGGCAGAAGGAACTAACATCTGTGAAATATATAGGTCAAGCAGCAAGTAGGCTGGGCAGGCCCAGCAATTCCTTCACAATAGTTGAAGCCCAAGGCTCCTGAGCCTGAGCCAACATGTCTGGGGAAGAAAAAGGGGCTGGCCCAGGGGAGACTAACGAGTGTGTGTGTGTGTGTGTGTGTGTGTGTGCGCCCAAGATAGTGCAGAATGGGGGGGTGGGGAGAGGAGAAAGAGAATCAATTTGTACTATAACTTAGGGCCCCAAAGCTTCCTGGGATTGCATATTGTTCTTTTTCAAACATTCATTCAGCCATCCTTTTTTCTTCCAAATCTTTTCCCAGCTTCTTTCCTTTCTTTTCTCCCTCACTTCTTCCTTTCCTTCTCAATTCCTCCTTTCATTTCTCCTCTCCTTCTCTCTCTCCAGGATAGTGAAGGACATCTGGAAAGTTGGAGTGGCCTGATGCTGGAGAAGCATCTTTTTTGAAAAAAAGATTTTATTTATTTTTGCGAGAGGGGAGACAGAGAGAGAGAGCGAGCGAGAGAGAGAGAGAGAGAGAGAGAGAGAGAGAAAACGAGCAAGGGGGAGGGGCAGAGGGAGAAGCAGACTCCTTGCTGAACAGGAGCCCATTACGGGACTCGATCCCAGGACCCAGGGATCATGACCTGAGCTGAAGGCAGACTCAACCGACTGAGCCACCCAGGTGGCTGAGAAGCATCTTTTAAAAGAGGAGATTGTCATCTTGTTGCCCTTCTCTACAATTCAGGGATTTCCAATTCATCCATTTAGGTTCTGTTTGTGTCTCTCCTTCCTGTTCATTTTGGGAGGCTGAATGAAAGCACATGAACTGCAAACCCTCTCCTCTGATAACCCCGTTTCTCCGCATTTTTCCTTGACTCACTAGGGAGAATCACACATCTTTTTGGATGGAGCACTTGGCTGGAGGCAAAGGACCTGGCTCCTGTTCCCAAGCTCTACTCTATACTTTTGGTGTGACCTTGGGCAAGTTCCTGCTCTCTTTAGGGCCTTAGCTTCCCTTTCAATAAGTATGATAAATGGAAAGGAAAACCTTTGCAGCCTGCACTCAAAAGTGATGCTAATTAGAATACTTGGGCTTCCAAGATCTTCTTAGACCTTGCCCCACCCCCTTCCTTCCTACCTCTCTTCCTCCCAGGAAGCAGTTAGTTAAGTGAAAAGCCACACATAAGGGTATGGTCTGAGTAGAAGGACTGAGTTATTTTTCACTTCTTAGTGCAAAATATATAATCACAAAGAGTCCCTAAGCAA
Source organism: Callorhinus ursinus (assembly GCF_003265705.2). Lineage (NCBI taxonomy): Eukaryota > Metazoa > Chordata > Mammalia > Carnivora > Otariidae > Callorhinus > Callorhinus ursinus. The sequence continues at coordinate 2,905,309 of NW_027397102.1, read as the reverse complement.
GAGGAGGGCAGGGGTAAGGTTCTGAAAGTGTAGGAATTTTATAGGAATAAAAACAAAGTTATCGCTCTGACATTTTGCTCAAAGGTCCAGGATGAAGTGTTTGGATTGCTGTTAAACAAGGAGTTTGGCCTAGAAGCAGGCCATTTCCCAGGTGGTGGTGGGGGGTGAGGGAACTGTTGGTCTGAACAGGACATAACTTGGCTGTACTGTGAGCCCAGTCCTTTCCTTATGACTGGGCACCTAGCAGCAGGGGTGTGGGTCTGCTTTGGTTTGTCTAGCTGTGAAAGAAGCAAGAACAGGAGCCTCTATGAAGGCCTACAGCTGCCTTCCAAGGAATTTCAGTGTATCTGGGATCACAGAGGCTGAGTCATATTTTGGGAGAGGATTGTGTTTTTATACCCGCAATGCAGGGTGTTGCCATAATATTAATCATTATTATGGTTAAAAACAAATAAACTCATCCTGCAGTTATGACAAATCTGTGTTTTGGCTCTTTCTTGCCCCTGCATTGTCTTTCTTTTAGCTTCTGCCTTAGGGAACCAGAGTTTAACTCCATATTGCCAGAACAGGCAACTGCCTTTTTAACATCATTTTTTGGGATTGCATGCAAAGTACCTAATTAAAAAAAAATTCCACATCTATTAAATGATATCTACAATTTCACTGTGTCAAAATTCAAATACTCTTTTAAGATAAACTGAAATATAATTAGATACACAGATTTTAAGTGTACAAGTCAATGAGTTTTGACAAATGTTTACATCTGTGAAACCCAAACCCCTATCAAAATACAGATCATTACCATCACCCAAAATATTCCTTCTCAGTCAATCCCCAACTCACCCCATAGACAACCATTGTGATTATTTTTTTCTACCATAGATTATTCTGCCTGCCTTTGGAGTGTGTGGATTTTTAAAAAATTTCACAGAAACCCTTATTTATTCAAATATACAGCCCAATTTTCTTTTCTTTATAAAAATCCAGAAAATTTCATTCAAAATATTTAGAATGGAAATACCTATCCTTAAAGGGCATACTATGCTTTCAACATGCATAATTATCACTAAAAATGAATCACATGCATTTTTAGAGTAAAGAATACACCAAAGGTAGGTCTATTCAGAGACTAAGAATGGACACACACCCCCTCCAGCAAACCCCCCCCCCCCCCCCCCCCGTGCTCTCACCCTTATGGAGCCTATGAAAACCTAGGGGCTGGGCGCTGCTAGCACACTAGTTTGCCTGAGGTCAAAGCATCTGTTTTCTCTTTCTTCTGGAAACTTTACAAGGCTCTGTATGCATAATGTACTCATCAAGGAAACTCTGGTTGAATGGGTGACAAAATTAGCACTTATCAAGTCCTTATGATATACCAGGCCCTGCACTAGGCATTCTACATACATGATATCATCTAGCCTTCAAACCTCTGAAGAAATTATCATTATCTAATTTTACGTGTCAAAAAACGGAGACTTCAGGTTAAATAATTTGCTCAAGGTCACAGTGCTACTTAATAGTGGTCTAATGGAGTCCAAGTGACTTTTCTGTACCTTCTTACACTGAATGTACAGCCACCTGGAGTTAAAGTCCCAATTTCTCAAATTAAGTGATATGAAAAGTTGGTACCACTGCCTAAATGGACCACAAGTAACAAAATTTAGTTTTAGTGAAGAATCTGGTGTACTTGTAGGGAAATTGTATTGCTTATCTCCAAAGAAAAACAACTGAAAATAATGTTGAACTCTCATTAATGGTATGCATGCTGAAATGTTTATGGGTGAAATATGCTGATGCCTGCAATTTATTTTTAAATGAGGAAATCAATAATCAAATGAATTAGGATTAAATGTGATTGTGCTGATGATATGAGATAATGTTGGTCAAGCACTTAATGCAATGCCTGGTACACAGTGATTATATTTTTAGCATGGCAGCTACTGTTTTCTGTGTAAGTATAAAAAATTATTAGGGAAGGTATTTAGTGTTAACTGCCATGCTAGTGTCTACTGTGGATTTGTCTTGTAGATGGCCTTGCAGATCAGAGTTATAAGGAGATCTTGTTAAGTTGTGAATAGAGGAAGAGAAGCAAAGAAAGTACACATTCAGGATCTTTTAGGGGGCAGTGGCTCCTTTGACACAGTTTTTGGTGGTTCCAGGACTAACTTGTCTTTTTTTTTAGGTCACTTCATTTCTTTCTTTCTTTTTTATAAGATTATTTATTTATTTATTTGACAGAGAGAGACAGTGAGAGAGGGAACACAAGCAGGGGGGAGTGGGAGAGAGAGAAGTGGACTTCCCGCTGATCAGGGAGCCTGATGTGGGGCTCGATCCCAGGACTCTGGGATCATGACCTGAGCCGAAGGCAGACGCTTAACGACTGAGCCACCCAGGCGCCCCTAGGTCACTCCATTTCTGAAAGTCAGTACTTTATGTGATTCCCTTGAGTTTTCTGGTTTATATTCTCCTCCCCTTGAAATAGTTCTTTCTTTAAGATGCCTTGGCTGTACTGTATATGACCAACACCATTTTTAGTATCAATTTCCACTGTTTTTGGTTTTTACTATTTTGGCAATCACCAGTGTGATGTATTATCCCCAATGGCCAGTCCCCAAGAGTGTTACATCTTATCTATTCTACATTTATCTAAATATTATTTAAGCCTCAAGACCCTTTTGAGTTACACTGCTCTCTCCCCTTTCTGGTCTTTATTGTTCTTATCATTTGTAACACACCATTTAGCACATTATTATTTCCTGCTCCTATCACTCAAGTTAGATGATGGTGAACAACTTGAAAGTGGGGCCATATCTTGGAGAAACTTCATAGTTAATATCAATATTTATGCTATTGCTTGTGATAGATTCTCTTTTCTGAGACATGTTTCCCAGTTTCCTAAGCATATGTATTATTAGTTCATATACTTGCCAAAGTATAATATAGGTTTTATAAAAATAAGTAGTGGAGGACTATGAATACTCCCCTCCCCCCTTTAGTAAGACTAGAAATACAATTTACTAAATTCTCTTAATTTTTTTCTCTACTTGTTTGTTTTGTGCTAAGTGAAATATATTTTTTGGTAAATGATAAATGCAAACAAAGCAGCCCTTTTATGCTACAAACTACATTTGCCTTCAAGCCAGAGAAATATGGAAACTTGCCCACATTAATGAAAAAGAATCACTAGTTTTTATTTTTTTTGTTTCTACTTTAAAGTTTATTGAGATTATCCTAGGCAGCATTAAACTTGAGGCTTCCATGTGAAAAAAACTCAAATGCTGCTTCCCCCACAGTCACAAAACCCCTGCAGCAATAGCCATGACCTCTGTCTATGAAGGGTCCGTGGAAGAAACAACAGGTTGATGATTTGTCTGCAGTGCCCCAACATCAAATGCTCCTTAAGCCTCATTATTTACTTTGGTCTTAATATTAATGGACTTGTACTCTTGTTTCCCGAGAGAAGGAAGTGGGATGAAAGGAGAGACCATGAGGGTCCTGGACATTTGGCCAGGGAGGGATTGTCCTGAAGGAGAGAGAAGGGCATAGATAGAGGATGTTGGGGCACAGCAGACAAATCACCAACCTGTTGTTTTTTCCATGGACTCTTCATAGACACAGGTCATGGCTATTGCTGCAGGGGTTTTGTGACTGGGGGAAGGCAAGGGAGGGGGTAAAAGGAAGATCACTTAACTTAATGAACCATTTTCCTAGCATGGATCTCAGGCCCTGGCTCTAGAACAACAGACTCAGGCCTCAAAAAAAGAGAGAGATAACTGTCTGCTTATGTGTTTGGGCCATTTTAGGCTGAGCCCGTGGGCGCTGGGCAATTTTTGTGGGTCAGGTCTTGGTTCCAGAGCCCATGGTTCCCACAGAGTTGAGAAAGCTGAACCAGTTTGGGAACTGCTGGGTATCTGAGGGGAAAAGGGAGAGTGTGTGAGGACTTCGACTTAGTGAAAGACATCAATGTTAAGGCAAAGTGTGCCCTTAGATGAACCCATTCTGTCAGGCTAGGCCCCCAAATTGATTTTACCCAGTGACCCAGAAACACATTTTGCCTTTTTCTAGAGCCCACCTTATCTTTTTTTTTTTTTTAACTGGCTGCTTGGAGTTTATTTTCCACTTACTGCAAGGCATACAGTTATAGGGTGTCAGGAAGGCTCACATTTGGCTCGGATAGTAAAGAGTAGAGTTCTCTCAACTGCCTTTTTTGGTGTTTTGCTGTTTTGATATAAAAGAACCCAATTGCTTCTGCTTGCTACAGCCTGCCCAATCCACAGGCAGGGGAAAAGATGGGCTCTGATGAGCCTAATGCCTCCTGAAGCCTGGTGGCTGGTGATAGCCACTCAGGACTGGGACCTGGTATTGGCTTTGCCAGGCTGGCCAAAAGGCTGCTTCTTCATGGCTTCCAGAGCCAAGTCACAGGTGATTGTACCACTGGAGGCCTGGGGAGATAGACCCCACCCTATCTCGATCAAGTAAAAAAAAAAACAAAACAGGCTCAACGCTGCCTTATGTGCCTTTCACCTGAGTTTAGAGGAAAATAGATAAACTAGAGTAGATAGTCCCCAATTATGGTCTCAACAACTGTCTTTCCTGTCATTCTCCACTGCTCTCCTACATCTACCCTCATTTAGTGGCAAAAATGGCACCTCTTCAGAAGCTGTCCTTCACTTCCCTAGTTAGATAGCTCCTTCCAACCCCAGGCAAATCACTGTTTATTGTCATCACAGCACCTATCACTACTTCAAATTGCCATTTGGTTATTTGGTTGTTTATTGCCCCCTCTCCATCCCCCTGACCCATGTATGTTCCATGAGAGCAGGGGCTGGCTGTGTTTGGTCTCCTACCGTATATCCCCAGAATCTGGCAGAATTAGGCAGGCCTCTTCTCTGTCTCCTGAACACACCCTGCATATCTTCACTTTGTACCTTTGCTCAAAGTATTTCCCCTCTCTGGAATGTATTTTTCCCTGTCCACCCAATCTTTCTTATCTTGCAATGCTGGACTCATGTCCCACTTCCTCCAGAAAGGCCTCCCTGATCACTTCAGCCCACAGAGACATTTTCCTTCTCTGGCTGTTATAGCCTTATTGTCTTTGCTATGTATTTCGCTAATTTTTTCTGTAACGTTATGTGTTCCTTCCCAAATGTTTCCTTTGCATTGGTCTTACCTCTCCAAGTGGATTGTATCCACAATACTTTCCTGCTTTTGATCAAGTCTAGATCTTTCTCACTTCAGGGTAAAATGAACTTGATTGTACTCATTCAGTGATACAGATAATGCATCTGGACACAGTAAACAGTTTCTTTGTGTGGTCTAAGGAACCTGTGCAGCTCGTCGTTAAATGCAGATTCCCAGGTATTACCTCCACAGATTCAGAGTGTATAGCTTAAGATGGGGCTTTGGAATCTTTGTTTGAAAGAAGATTCTTCTGATATGCAAAGTTTGAGAGCCAGTAATTTAGGGAGACCCATCTTGGTCTTGGCTCAGCCACTAACTAGCTGCATGACTTTGGGTGACTCACTTGTCCCCTCTGGGCTTCTTTTTCCTCATTATAGGATGAATGTGACCTTTCAGTTCTAAAAATCAGCAAGTTTATGTTCTGTGAAATCCTGGAGGGTAAATTCCTTGGTTTATGTATCTTACAATGTCAATTACAGCATATTCAAGTATAGTACCTTAAAGGTAGTAGGTGGTTAATAAACACCAATGAATGAATGAATGGAGAAAGTAGCTGAGAAGCAGGGAAGGGGAAATTTACAACAATCCAGGAACAATAGTGTAGCGGACTACATTACACAAGTCTGAGTTAAAATCCCAGTCTCTGCCAAGTCAATTGATTTCTCCAAATCTCTATTTCTTCATCTGTAAATTGGAGGTGTTAATAGTACCTACTGCATAAGGCTGTTGGAGGATGAAATGAGATAATGTCTATAAAAAGCTTAGCATAGTGTCTGGCATATAGTAAACACTTAATACCTTTGTTTCCAATTAGTTCACCCCAAAGAGGAGTAAATGATTGCTTTTCAATGAGGCAGAACCTGAACTTCAACCATATCCCAGACTCCTCAGGTCTTCTGCTTTCCCACTGGCCTGAAAGTTAAAGGGTAAGAACAGTGAATGTTGTGGGAAGCCCATAGAGGCCCTGACTATGAGGGCAGGACCTGAAAACCTGGCTTACCTGACAGCCACAGCTGTAAGGACCTGATTTAGAACTTGGGAGTGGTGGGCTGGGGTCTTGGAGTGTGCTATATCTTATCCGTGGACTGGTAAAACCAAAGTGTCAAAGCATCATGATACTTATCATCAGAGGTATGGAGAGAGTATGGGGTTTGGAATGAAAGTATTTGGGTTCAAGTCTTAGTTCTTGAAGGAAGCCTTCCTCAACTTTGTTGTACCCCCACATCCCTATATGGGTCAGGTGCCCTTTCTCAGTGTTTCCACAGTGCCTACAATTTCCCTTATCATACTATTAGGCTGTGTCATTACTTCCTGACTGTCATCTATAGTAGACTGAGCTCCTTGAGAATGAGGACAATGTCTTGACATCTCTGTATCCTGGACAAAGAGCATATTGTCTGAGTAGAGCAAATGTGCAGAAAATGTTTTGGAGCTCAACTCAAATGATTAGCTGATGTACTGTTGAATTTAGCCATTGATTAGCTTTGGGCAAGCCAGTTAACCTCTTTAAGCCTATAAGAGGAGGGTGGATAAACAACTTACCAGGGTGAGAGAGAGAGAGAAAGAGAGAGACAGAGGCAACCAAGAAACAGACTCTAACCTATAGAGAACAAACTGATGGTTATTAGAGGTGAGGTGGGGGGGATGGGTGAAATAGGTGATGGAGATTGAAGAGTGTACTTGTTATGAGCATCAGGTAATATATGGAATTGTTGAATCAGTATATGTCACACCTGAAACTAGCATAACATTGTATGTTAACTAACTAGAATTAAAATTAAAACTTTTAAAAAGAACAACTTATCTTGCAAGAGATGCCCGAGGAGTTTTCATCCTAGGCGGAGCTGGTTTGTACCAGTTATTGTGATGAGCACTGGGTGTTGTGTGGAAGTGTTGAATCGCTATATTGTACACCTGAAACTAATATTACACTGTATGTTAACTAACTGGAATTTAAATAAAAACTTAAAAAAACCCCACAACTCACCAGGGTTATTATGGGCCCCAAGCACTTTCAGGCTTCTTTCTTGGCCCTTCCCACCCCTTAGCCTTGTTGACCTTTACCTAAACCTATTTACCATCCCTTTAGGACTCTATTTTCCATTCTCTAGGCTGTTTAATCACCAAATCTGGAAAAGAAATCAATGCTAATGTGTTAATGGGTGTTAATTGAATGATATATTTACATTTCAACAGGGAGCTTTTCCTGCTTCAGGAGGAATGAGTAATGGTAGATTCCAGGTGCTTGGGCAAGGGAGGGCTGGGTTTTGTTGTTGTTAGGGGGCCTTTTAAGCCATTTCTCAAACTGCCCTGGTAGGGAGCCACCCACTTTTTGTCTACAAAGGGCTTGCCGCTGCAGTTTACACCGTGTTCCCATGCAGAAAATGCCTGAGGCCTCTAGGGCCACACTGGGGGATTCTCTCTTTCTTTTTAAGATTTTATTTATTTGAGAGAGAGTGTGAGCGGGAGAGTACGAGGGCTCATGAGTGAGGGGAGGGGGCAGAGGAAGAGGGATAAGCAGACTCCCCGCTGAGCAAGGAGCCCTATGCAGGGCTTGATCCCAGGACCCCAGGATCATGACCTGAGCCAAAGGCAGGCGCTTAACAAACTGAGCCACCTAGGTGCCCCAGGGGATTCTCTCTTGCGAGGCCTCCAAGAGCACACAAAACCAATCTCTAGCGATTTACCTGTGCCTCCCTTGAGTTTTGAGTCCCACTGACTCAAGAGGCCTGATGAGCTCTGTACCAGGCTTGGAGATCAGACCTGGGCTCCAGTAAAGCCATTAGTCTGGAAAGATTATTTCTGCTAATCCCCCTAATCAACTCCTGAGGCTTTTCACATGCTCACAGAATAGGCTGGGGTCTTTGCTGGGGTCCAGGATTAAACTCCTTTGGAAAGAGATGTAATTCTTAGTTAAAAGTTTCTCTGGTGCTATTAATATTGAACAGAAATAGATTTTGTGCCTAAAATATCAATGCGAACAATTTCATGTGTTTTGAGGACCAGTAGGGGAAGGTGAGGGGTTTACTGGTTGAAGGTAGTTTTAGTTTGCAGGTATGGGCAGGGCTGGAGTAAGGATGTCCCTTGTATGGCCTGTGGGCATGAGTGTGTATTTTGAGTGTGCATGCCCTGTATGCATATTCTATGAATTTGTCCTTTTGTTCTTTTCAGTATTCTATAGTGCAAGATTTGGCTATGAAAAGAAATTGTTCTTCCTTCCTGCTTTACATGTAAATATAAACCACACCTAAGCTTCTTGGAGTATCATTCTTGATTGTGTTGAGATCTGAAATACTGAGGGCATGATATGTTGCCACTCTGGGTCTCAAGAGTTTTCCACTCAGAATGTGGAGACCTTGCATAAATTTTGGGAAAGTGATCCAGGAGAGGCTGGACCAGAGGACCTGAACTTGCCAGAGGCTGGTTGTCTTGTGGCTGGTGTCATAGGGCTTGTCTGCCATTTCTATTCCTCTGCCTCTTGCCCACTTCTCCAGAGGAGGAATGAAGAGGGAAAGAGCTGAACCTCACTTCCCTTCAGTTGGAAAATATCTTGTTTCCCAGCCTTTGTGGGGTTAGTGGCCACTAGGTTGCCCTACACCTCAGCCCCTGCCAGGAGCAATGATGAAGCCTCCACTCATATGTGTATTGGAATTCCACCCTTTCTCTGTGACTCAGACTCAGATGAATCTATTTCTCTTAATGGGGCTGGCTTAATATGTAAATGTGGATACTAAATGTGTTCATGAGCCAAGAGGTGATTGACAGGTGATTTACTTTCAATGCAGTGGGATTGTAAGTTAATTCTTTGTTGGGCCAAGGGCACCAGAACAGGGGCTTGGAACTCTGCTGATGGGGTGGGGAGCAGGCTGAGAGGGGCAGAATCTCTTTGGGGATGAGAGTAGAAGTTGTCAAGTGGGAATCTTGAAGGCCAAATCCAGCATTCACATTTTATGTGACTTGAACAGTGTTTTAAAACACTTTGAATTGGTTGCCCACATTTAAAAATTTAGAAACTGAAAATAATAGGATCATATAACACTGGGTAAGGTGCCTACTTGATAACAATCATATTGAGTAGTGTCTGCTACATTTGGGCAGGATCTGCACTTTCTAGTTTTCCACACTCCCCCATTTTCTTACTTGTGTGCTTCTCTCATTTAGACTACCTATCTGGCTCCTATAGAGCAATTTGTGATCCCTGGACTTTTAATACTCATCATTGTTGGATAGGTCTTATGGGGAGAGTCTGCTGCAGGGGATGGAAGACAAGATGAATAGTAGGGCCTGAAATAGACCAAAAGCCTGAGAGAGGCAGCCTGGGGTCACCATTGGGCATCCTGTCAGGCAGAGGGATCACAGCAATAGGGAGCCTATCCTGTGAAGACCTGGGCAGGAAGCATTGAGGGAAGGGATTTCTGGAGGAGGACAGAGGAGGATAGAGCCAGACTGTCTGAGGTCAAGTGACCCTGCCATAGTTCTACCTAAACCCTCAAAGACTTCCTATTGTTCTTAGGATAAAGGCAAGCAGCTTTACAATGGTCAGCAAGATGCTGCATGTTGGCCTGACAATGTTGAACTTTATCTTGAGCCCTGTGCTTCTAAAAAAATCCTTACCCTAAGACCATCCTGGACCGTTATAAGATCTCCACCCTTTCTGAATGACTCAGATAAGACCACTCTAAGTTTTCTCCCTCTTCTTTGATACATTTCTTATTCATGAACACTCTCCCTATTGCAATAGCCCGAATAAAATCATGTCCTTAATTGTGTGTTGAATTTTGTCCTTCATAGTTTTGGCATTGTTGCAAGCATGCTATGAAGGCACACACGCGAGTTGTGTCTTTCCATAGTGTCGGCTTTATTCAATCATAAAGCAAGGTTAACATAATTAAAAAGCAGGTTCAGGATTCCAAACTCAATGACATTTCATTATGCATTTAACTGGGCTTCATATACAGTACACAAAGCAAAGCACAAAACAAAGTCACACAACAAACAAGACATAACGAGGGGTAAGGTGTGAACAACCATAATGCAAAGTCAGTTAGTCCTTGTGTGTGCAGTTGAGATGAGGCTTTGGTCCAGTCTAGGCCAGTTTTCGGCAGGTGCTGCTTATTATGTTTAAACAGTGGAGAATCTCTGTTATGTCCAGAGATCAATCGGGCAGAGTCTTTGGTGGCATTTGACTTTTTGATGTGGTCAGATGTGAAAGGGTCAGCATCCGGAGAGTCTAACAGTTTGCTACAAAAATTCTCGCTTTTTAAAGGAGTTTAATCAGTCTTGGGCCTTTTCAGAACCCCCTGGTTCTGCTGCTTTGTCAGTTCAGGGTGTTGTCCGCCTGTGCTGGTTTTGGCAATATTTGGTCTTAGTTCCAACGCCCTTGGCTGCTTACATCACTGCTTGACATAAGTCACTGCTTGACATGAGTGACTCCATCTTGCTCTCTACTCAGATGGGATCGGACCTCACCTTCAGATCCATATTTATTACACCGAGGTAACAAGGCCTCTCAAAACCCTTTGTGTTCCTCTTCTGACCTGTGATCTGTGGACCCAACAGTGAGTCCAGCTCCAGATTCTATGTTCCAGACTCTTGTCCACTGCTAGAACTGTAAGGATTTGGTTATTTTTGAGTACTTGGCTTGATTTCTGGTGCTGGCTTCTTTTGGTTTCATGATCTGACCATTCAGTGATCTCTGTTAAATAAAGTCATGGTTTGTAGACATCTTGTCTCTGTTGGGTGAAAGAAGACAGTATCTGATCAGTCTTTTCTGTCTATTTTGAGCTCAGATCAACTAAGAATTCCATGCCCATCAGGAAGAGAACAGCTCTTTGATATGGATCGTGAGTTTTTAAATTCTGTGTTTACAGTTGACTCATACTTAAATTTTAGGATTAAAGCTACAAGCTGTCTTTCTATCTGTGTCTGTCTGTATGTTTATATATAATTCAGAAAGACCTCTATCTTTCATTGTGTGAGTATGTAATATTTTTCTGCCTTTGGATGGTATTACCAAATTGGATTATAAAATCTTTTAAAAGGAGCTCTATTCTGATTGGCTTAGAAATAAATAAGTGCTTGTATAAGTTGAATGTTCTTAAAATTCCCAGAAATTAAGAAAATTGCAGTGTATTAGATAACTTATAATGTGTTAAACAAAAGTGTTCTTATGGAAACCAATTCAAATATTTTAAGAATTCAAGTTCACATAATTTAGAAAAATCTGGCAAATGACAGTAGTTTAATATTTTCATTTAATAAAACAACCATGCTTTTTTTGATTTCTTAGTGTTGAATATACTATAAGCATATGTTTTTATTCTACTTGGGTATGTTCTTCCTAAATTTATACAAGTTTACTGATCAAATGAGCTAGCAATACTTCTACTAAATGTTTAAGATTATGAAAAATGTAAATTTGTATTTAACCACATAAAATCATTAATTTCAAGAATAATTCTGTTTTGTAGCATGTCAGCTTGAAGATAATTTCCAAAATATTTAGGTAACTTAAAACCTTGGACTGATACTAAATTGAGTTGATTAATGGATATTCATTATATGTCTTAGATAATTTCCAAGACAGAATACTGAAACATTAATTCTTAAGCATAATTTTAAGTTTATATACTTTGCATCTCATTTTTATATGCTACAAAGGCTATATATATAGTTAGGTCTGTTAATAGATCTGTTCATTTTTACCATTTTAAAAAGTTGTACTCTAGGGTTGTATACAGATATAGAAAGTTGTGGAAAAAGAGTTTAATTTGTTGTGTTCAAAGCTGGTTAAGGTTTGATGTGCTTATTTATAAGATTTTCAAAAAGTTTTAGTATCAACTATTATATGGATGCAAAACTAGAATTGGATTTTTTCTCTGTTAAAATGACAAATTTTTCTTGGATTTTTGGTCTGCTCTTAATAAGAGCTTGTAAATGGTTATTCTTTACTTTCTGTGTCATTTGCTTAGAAGACAAAGTTTCAGTGTCTTGCTAGAATAACCTATGGTTTATGTTGACTTTACATCCTTGATTATTTAAGAAAAGAAGGTCTTCTTACTTAGAAAAGAGCTATGATTCTTTATAATCACGTTACCTCTTATCTGTACTTTTCAAATCTTGTATTGTTAAATTAATCAAATAGACAGCCAAGTATTGTTTTTCAGTAATCCAGGATCCTATCTTAATCAAGTGTTCAAATACCTTGACAACTTTTGATATTTTGGCTTCTCCAAATCTAATCCTAAATATCTTTTGCACTTACAACTGTCTTTCAGATTTCCTAGAGGGCTTGTGGAAAATTAAAAACAAAAAAAGGATTTGTTCTTTTACCTTGTAAAAAGAGAACTGCTAGAGATAATTGGGTTTGTTTGATATATTACTCTTGAAGAGTTGCATGAGTAGAGTGATTAAAGGAGGGGAGATTCTCAGCCTTTCCTAGGTTAAAGTGGTATAGGTAAAATGTTATTGATATAAATATTTCATAAATTGTTTTCTGTATGGGAAGTTCCCAGAGAATTGTCAATGCCCTCACTGTCCATGAAATGTTTCTTTTTGTCAGAATCTTAGTGTTGCTTTGCCAGATAATAGAACTCAAAGATAATATTATCAGTCATAATGTCATAATTTCAGTTATTTTTTAAATGTTACCTTGGTCACAACTTTGCTTATTTAGTTTGAATCTAGCTTCTTCTAAGCCAGTGGGTTTTTAAAACGTTTTTTTTTATTTATGAGAGAGAGGAGGAGGAGAGGGAGAGGGACAAGCAGACTCTGTGCTGAACATGGAGCCCAACTCAGGGCTCGATCCCACTACCCATGAGATCATGACGTGAGCAGAAACCAACAGCTGGACTCTGAACCGACTGAGCCATCCAGGCACCCCTTTAGTGTTTTTTTTTTTTTAATTGAAGTATAGGTGAAACACAATGTTATATTAGTTTCAGGTGTACAACATAATGATTTGACAACTCTTGTATGTTGTGCTATGCTCGTCACAAGTGTAGCTACCATCTATCACTATGCGAAGCTACCACAATACCATAGACTATATTTTCTATGCTGTGCCTTTCATCTCTGTGACTTATTCATTCCATAACTGGAAGCCTGTACCTCCCATTCCCCTTCACCCATTTTGGCCATCCCCCCACCTCCTCCCCTCGGGCAACCACCAGTTTGTTCTCTGTATTTATGGATCTGCTTCTGCTTCTGTTTGTTTGTTCATTTGTTTTGTTTTTTGGATTCCACATATAAGTGAAATGATATGGTATTTGTCTTTCTCTGTCTGACTTATTTCACTTAGCATAATGCCCTCTAGGTCCATCCATGTTTTTACAAATGTAAGCCAGGGGTTTTTAACTGGGGTATTCACATCACTTTCATATGGAGTTTGATTAATATACAATGTTCAGGACGTACTTTAAACTTGTAGAAGCTCTTTAGTTGATATTCACTTTTTAAAAAAGATTTATTTACTTGAGAGAGAGAGAGAGAGAGGGAGGGAGGGGGAAGGGCAGTGAGAGAGGGAGAGAGAATCTCCAGCAGACTCCCCACTGAGCGAGAAGCCCAATGCGGGGTTCCATCTCACAACCCTGAGATCATGACCTGAGCTGAAACCAAGAGTCAGATGCTTAACTGACTGAGCCACCCAGGCTCCCCTTTAGTTGATATTCTTGATATAGTCTAATGATTGCTTAACATGTTCATGACATGTTATATTAGGATTACTATGTTATATGTGAGGTTTTTTCCTTTGGAAAGATTATGTTAATCCATTCTTATAAATTAGATGTAATATTTACTTTTCTTTAAAATAGGTTAATTATTATGTTTGTAGATATTTTGTTTAAAACTTTATTTTGAATTGACTTCATTGTCTTATTTTGACAGTTATTTTATTTATGTAATGAACTCTCATCAGATCTCTCACTTTTGAAAATGAGCAATAGTAAGTTAATCATAGCTATTGTCTTTTATCATCTACAGATAGTTTTTTATGTTTTAATTTGATGCTCCCTTGAAAGCATTGCAATTAGCTATAGGCCAGAGTGCTTAATCTTCCAAAAAAGGGCTCAAAGTTCCTTTGAAAAGGACTTTGTCAGGTACTATTGGGTATAGGGGTCTGATGGCATCATTTAGACAACTTTGAGACTATACCAATGAACCAAGTTTGGATTTTCAGAACTCTAATTAAGAAACAGATGGGGCCATGAGATCACTAGGCCAAAACTATATAGCAAAAGAACTAATTATATAGACCTGAGTGAACTGATGAAGGATGATTGTGGGTTTTGTTTGGAGTATTGCTAATGTTTTAATGTTTTATTTTCTTGGTATGTAAGGAACCCTGTTCTCTTTTGTCTTAGTTATCTATAACTCATGACAACTTAGTAGACTATGCTTTCATAAATAGAAAGGAAATATTTGTAAATGATATCTCATTCTTCCTGTTTAATCACTCCAGAATTCTGAAATTTTTATTAAGTATTTTAATTTTCATGGCAATATGATTATTTATATAGGTTCAATAAGAATTTGTCTTTCACATGAAAAAGTGCTCAACATTGCTCGGCATCAGGGAAATCCAAATCAAAACCTCAATGAGATACCACCTCACACCAGTCAGAATGGCTAAAATTAACAAGTCAGGAAACGACAGATGTTGGTGGGGATGCGGAGAAAGGGGAACCCTCCCACACTGTTGGTGGGAATGCAAGCTGCTGCAACCACTCTGAAAAACAGTATGGAGGTTCCTCAAAAAGTTGAAAATAGAGCTACCATACGACCCAGCAATTGCACTACTGGGTATTTACCCCAAAGATACAAATGTAGGGATCTGAAGGGGTACATGCACCCCGATGTTTATAGCAGCAATGTCCACAATAGCCAAACTGTGGAAAGAGCCAAGATGTCCATCAACAGATGAATGGATAAAGAAGATGTGGTATGTGTGTGTGTATATATATATATATATATATATATATAATGGAATATTATGCAGCCATCAAAAGGAATGGGATCTTGCCATTTGCAATGACGTGGATGGAACTGGAGGGTGTTATGCTGAGTGAAATAAGTCAATCAGAGAAAGACATGTATCATATGACCTCACTGATATGAGGATTTCTTTCTTTTTTTAAGATTTTATTTATTTGATAGAGAGAGAGACAGCAAGAAAGGAAACACAAGCAGGGGGAGTGGGAGAGGGAGAAGCAGACTTCCCCTCCCAAGCAGGGAGCCCTATGTGGGGCTCAATCCCAGGACCCTGGGATCATGACCTGAGCTGACGGCAGACGCTTAACAACTGAGCCACCCAGGCGCCCCGAGGATTTCTTAATCTCAGGAAACAAACTGAGGGTTGCTGGAGTGAGGGTGGGGTGGGAGGGATGGGGTGGCTGGGTGATAGACATTGGGGAGGGCATGTGCTATGGTGAGCGCTGTGAATTGTGCAAGACTGTTGAATCACAGATCTATACCTCTGAAACAAATAATGCAATATATGTTAAGGAAAAAAAAAGAGAAGAAGATAGCAGGAGGGGAAGAATGAAGGGGGGAAATCGGAGGGGGAGACGAACCATGAGAGACAATGGACTCTGAAAAACAAACTGAGGGTTCTAGAGGGGAGGGGAGTGGGAGTATGGGTTAGCCTGGTGATGGGTATTAAAGAAGGCACATTCTGCGTGGAGCACTGGGTGTTATATGCAAACAATGAATCATGGAACACTACATCAAAAACTAATGATGTAATGTATGGTGATTAACATAATAAAAAATTTAAAGAAAAAGAATTTGTTGTCTTTGTCACATTTTTACAAAGAAGACATACAGATGGTTAACAGACATATGAAAAGATGCTCAACATCACTCATTATCAGGGAAATACAAATCAAAGATATCACCTCACACCAGTCAGAATGGCTAAAATTAACAACAAAGGAAAAGAACAGGTGTTGACGAAGATGTGGAGAAAGGGGAAATCCTCTGACACTGTTGGTGGGAATGCACCAGCAGCCACTCTGGAAAACAGTATGGAGTTTCCTCAAAAAGTGAAAAATAGAACCACCCTATGATCCAGTAATTGCAGTGCTAGGTATTTACCCAAAGAATACAAAATACTGATTCGAAGGGATACATGAACCTCAATGTTTCTTATAATATTTATTTATTCATTTTAGAGAGAGAGCACGAGTGGGAGGGGAAGAGGGAGGGGAGAGAGCATCTCAAGCAGACTACATGCTGAGCATGGAGCTTCACACGGGGCTTGATCTCATGACCCTGAGATCATGACCCAAGCCAAAACCAAGACCCAACTGCTTAACCGACTGCATCATCCAGGCACCCCCATGAGCCCTGATGTTTACAGTAGCATTATCAACAATAGTCAAAATTATGGAAAGAGCCCAGATGTCCATTGGCTGATGGATAAAGAAGATGTTACACACACACACACACACACACACACACAAAGTGGAATATTACTCAGCTATCAGAAAATGAAATCTTGCCATTTGCAATGATGTGGTTGGAACTACAGAGTATTGTGCTAAGTGAAATAAGTCAGTCAGAGAAAGACACATTCCATATGATTTCACTCATATGTAGAATTTAAGAGACAAAACATGACAAACCAAGGGGGAAAAAAGAGAGGCAAACCAGGAAACAGGCTCTTAACTATAGAGAACAAACTGAGGGTTACTGAAGGGGAGGTGAGCAAGGGGGGTGGGTTAAATAAGTGATGGGTATTTAGGAGGGCACTTGTTATGATGAGCACTGGGTGTTGTATGTAAGTGATGAATCACTAAATTCTACACCTGAAACTAATATTACACTGTATGTTAACTAACTGGAATTTAAATAAAAATTTGGATAAAAAGAATTTGTTGTCCTTGTTAACAGGACATAATTGGAAACACTGGTTATGCAGCTAAGACCTTGCCAGATGTCATATTTGAAAATGATGCTTATTGAATCAGATGCGACCAGATGCTTTTCAGGAATTAGATTGACTTTATGGAGCCAATGCTTACACAGCCCTCTTGGGAAAACTTGCCTGGTACCTGGTTTACAGGGTTCCCAGTCTTCCAGGTGAGTAAGGAAAGTTGCTTCTAGGCAGGTCAGGGACCCTAGGATATCTTGGGAAACTTGAAAAGAGCGGAAATTGTCCAGATTTATAGGTAGTAAGGTGAAATCTGATGGTGAGTTCTTGATTTGGCTTCCCAGCCTCAGGAGCTTTCAAAAATCTAATCTGAGATTCTATATGAAAACTTCCAGCAAAGTAAACTTAAGAAGGCCTATAATTATTTATTTTTATTCTTGCTGCAACTATGTAAGTAATTAAGTCAAATCTAATGAGACCAGCATATTTGTGTGATCAAGAATAATCCTTTGAGATTCTCTTTCATCCAAAGGGGGAGATGGTAGAGATAAATTTCATGTTTCAATAGAAAACTATAGAACATCTTTATAGTCCTGTCACTGTCTTTGAGCTCCTTTGCATCTCTTTGTAAAATGCAAACAACTGATGGGTATATAAACTCTGTCTTGTCTGGTGGAGATTTAATGGACTTCTTCCCCAACTATGGAAAAGCAGTTTTTATACCTATCTGCAAATTGGACTAGATACTGTTACTTTGCCCAAATTGCTAATCCTTACCATATTTTCATGTCTTCTAGTTTCCTTCAATGTCTTACTATAACCCTGAAAATTAACTTTCCAATTTTTCTCCCTCCTCTTGACTTGCATGGAGAACTAAAACCTGATGGCCTAGACTCCTATCCGTACTGTAGCTTGCCTTGTAGCTTGCCCTTTTCTCTAGGTTCCAAAACAGTCGTGAAAGCTAAAGCCTAATGATTTGATACAAACTTGGAAGAACACATCACTGCAGCAGACCATGCATCAATCAGTTTTCTCCTTAGACAAGCTGCTGCCTGGACTACTAGGAAGTTGAGCGAAATGTTGGGGTCATGTATGTCCTTCTACGAGAAGTAACCAAGACTGTGGGCAACATCACGAAGAGTAGTAACATCCTAGTTTCAAAAAACACAAGTGGAGCTACATAACCAAGAATTTCCCTCACTGACTTCTTGGAATCTACCAAGCTGGTTACCCTCAGGGTTCAGCTCCTGGCTCTTTACTTTTATATAACTTTTTATATTAATATTTTTCTATTTTACTTTATACATCCCTCTTTCAGAATGCCTAATCTTTAGGACCCTAAAGCAGCTAATCTTTGCCACCACTTCTCAACAGATGGTTTAATGGTTTTGCAGAACAATGCCAACAAAAGTCCTTGAGAGACTATTTCTCAGACTCTGCTGTACCCCACTTAAGAGGTTTGTGGTTGCCTCTGAGTTGTTCAGGGATGAATAATATTTATTTATCTTGAACAAAATGGGGAACTGATGATGTTGAATTTTATCTGAGCCCTGTGCTCCTGGAAAGCAATGATGAATAAGAAATCTTCCATCCTTTTAAGACCCACCTCCACCCTTCCTCAGGGACTTCTTTGTTTTATAAAAACCTTGTGTTTCCTTCATTTTTTGGGAATGTTTCTCATTAATGAACATGTTCCCTACTGTAATAGCATGAATAAAATCATCTTAGGGAAGCCTGGGTGGCTCAGTTGGTTAAGCGCCTGCCTTTGGCTCAGGTCATGATCCCAGGATCCTGGGATGGAGCCCCACGTTGGGCTCCCTGCTCATTGTGGGGGTCTGCTTCTACCTCTCCCTCTGCCCAGCCCACTTGTGCTCTCTCTCTCTTTCTCAAATAAGTGAATAAATAATCTTAAAAAAATCATTTCCTTAATTATCCACTGCATTTTGTCTTTTATGAGCTCCTACCTTTCTCTCCAGCTTTATCTCCTAACATTTTTTCCCCTGTTCATTATGCACAAACCATACTGGTGTTTTTGTCCCTAAAGCACACATAACTTATCTCTGCCTTAGAGCCTGTGCACATGCTCTTTCCTATGCTGGAGTCTTCTTTTTCACCTCTCCCTCTAATCCAGCTTAGCTCAAATGTGCCAAGGTAGGTTTGGATGTCCCCTCTTCCCCATTATTCTCTCTCATAGTATAGTTGATCTTCATTATTTGTAGGTTCTTTATTTGGAAATTTGCCTACTCAATACAATTTGTTTGTAACCTCAAAATCAATATTCATGGCAGGGTTCTGGTTTAAGATGGCTGTGTAGGAAGATCCTGAACTCACCTCCCATGGACACACTGAGTTGATAGCTACATATGGAACAATTCCCTCTCAAAAATCCTAATGTCTGGCTGAGTGATGACTACACATCAGGCAAATGAGAAGAAAACCATATCAAAGTGGGTAGGAGATGCTGGAACACAACCTTGCCATAAATCCCACCCTTAGCACAGCAACGCACAACTGGGAGGGAACTCAAAACCCAGAACTTCTCCCTGAGGAGTAAAGGGCTCAAATTGCATATTGAGCACCTCACTTTTTAAGATGTGCACTTGAGAGATGAGCTCCCCAAACATTAATTCTTTTAATTTTAATTTTTAAAATTTTATTTTATTTTATTTTATTTTTAAAGATTTTTATTTATTTGACAGAGAGAGAGAGACAGCGAGAAAGGGAACACAAGCAGGGAGAGTGGGAGAGGGAGAAGCAGGCTTCCCGCTGAGCAAGGAGCCCAATGCGGGGCTCGATCCCAGGACCCTGGGATCATGACCTGAGCCGAAGGCAGACGCTTAACGACTGAGCCACCCAGGCGCCCCTAATTTTTAAAATTTTAATTAATTAATTAATTAATTAATTAATTTTTATTTAAATTAAATTAGCTAACATATGGTACATCATTAGTTACAGATCTAGTGTTCAATGATTCATCAGTTGCATATAACACCCAGTGTTCATCACATCACATGCCCTCCTTACCAATGGGGCTTGTGTACCAAAACCTACAAGAGGGTAGCAATCTGAGAAATGTTTCTTAAAGTTTGTACAGATTCACGTGCCCCAGGGCCCAGCTCAGAGGCAAGAGATTGTGCCCAGACTTAAAGTGAAGGAGGCTCACCTGCTTATATTAAAACTGACCTGAGGGGTAGGCATCTAATTTAACATAAACATCTAGGAGTCTGCCAGAATACTCTCCAAGGAATGGAGACTGGTGTGTACCATCTTTGCACTCTCCCTTTGCCATGCTCCCTTTACACATGTCTGGTGCCTTGATTTTTGTGGCTGCTTCCCAAGAGATACCTCTTGATTACCTGGCTCTGGTGGCTAGGGGAGCTTGTGTTCCTGGTCACATGGGACTGTAATAATCAATGCCATTCAGAAAGGAGCTCATACCCCTCTCTAGTGCCTCAGTTTTTGTGACTGCTGCCAGGGGACACCTATACATTGCTTGGCTTTGGTGGCCAGTGGGGCTAATGTCTGTGGGTCCCACATGACTGTAACCACCCCCAAGGCACTGCACAGAGAGTGGACTGAGGCACACCCCCAGTCTTTCTGAGAAGAAGGCCACTTTGCTTGTCCTGGAGCTTCAGACTGAGGGGGAATCTTCAGGCATACATTTAGTGACCTATAGAGCAGCTCTCAAGGAATGCAGGCTGTGGAAGCCATCTTGGCACTGTTCTTCTGCCTTGCTCTGGCTTGCTGGTATCTCCCAGAAACAAGCTTATACCCTCACCTGGATCTCCAAGTTTCGTGATTGCCACCCAGGGAGACCTCAAAATTGCCTAGTCTGGTGGACAGAAGGTCTTACACTTGCAGCACCTCAGGACAGCATATACTTGCAAATGTTTAAAAGCTGCTGCCTAAGGGTCAGGCTTCCTGTCAGTCTGAATCTAGGTGCTGAGGTCCTCTCCCTTAGGACACTGACAGGTCTTGGCTCATCCTCAAATACTGGGAGCTATTAAAAACATAATAAGCTGCTTGGACAAGCACAGATCAAGAGCTGGGATAGGGCTGAAAGAAAAGATTCATCTCTTATACAAGGTTACTCCTTCAAAACTGGGAGAGGTGGTTGTTTCATTTGCTATAGAGAAACCAACAGAGAGTCAAGCAAAATTAAGAAATAAAAGAGTATGTTCCAAATGAGAAAACAAGATAAAACCTCAGGAAAGAATATTAATGAAATGGAAATAAGTAATTTACATGATAAAGAGTTCAAAGTAATGGTCATAAAGATGATCACTGAATGGGGGAGAAGAATGGATGAATACATTTAGAATTTCAACAAATAGATGGAAAATATAAGAAGGTACCAAACAGAAGTCTCAAAGCTGAAGAATAAAATTAACTGAACTGAAAATACACTAGAGGGCTTCAGCAGCAGATTAGAAGAAACAAAGAAAAAAAATCATTCAACATAAAGACAAGGCACTAGAACTCACCCAATCAGAGTAGAAAAAAAAAGAATGAAAAAGGTGAAGATAGCTTAAGGGACTTATGGGACAACATCAAACAGACTAACATTCTCATTATTAGGGTCCTAGAAGGAGAAGAGAGAGAAAGGGGAAGAAATCTTATTTGCAGAAATAATGGTTGAAAATTTCTCTAACTTGGGGAAGGGACTAAACATCCATCTTGGAAGCCCAGAGAGTTCCAAATAAGATGAACTCAAAGAGACCCACATCAAGGTGCATAATTAAAATGTCAAAACTTAAAGAGAAGGAAATAATCTTAAAAGCAACAAAAGAAAAACAACTTGTTATGTACAAGGAACCACCCATAAAACTCTCAGCAGATTTTCAGCACAAACTGCAAGCCAGAAGGGAGTGACACAATATATTCAAAGTACTGAAAGAGGGATATCTGGCTGGCTCAGTAAGTAGAGCATGCAACTCTTGATCTCGGGGTAGTGAGTTCAAGTCCCATGTTGGGCATAGAGCTTACTTAAAAAAAAGTGCTGAAAAAAAAAACCTTTTAACTAAGGATACCTTACCTGGCAAAGTTATTATTCAGAACTGAAGGAGAGATAAAACATTTTCCAGACAAGCAAAAGTTAAAGGAGTTCACCACCACTACACTGGCCTTACAAGAAATGTTAAAGGGACTTCTTTAAGCTGAAAAGACAGGGCATATGTATGAAAGAATAAATCTCACTGAAGAAGTAATTACATAGTAAAAGTAGTGGATTAATTACTTATAAAGCTAATATGAAGATTAAAAGACAAAAGTAGTAAAAATAACCGTGATAACAACATATTAGTTAAGGGACACACAGGATAAAAAGATGTAAAATGTGACATCAAAAACATAAAACACTGTGGGGGGGGGAGTAAAAAATGATGAGCTTTAGAATGGGATCAAATGTAAGTTGTTATTAACTTAAAATAGACTGTTATGGATATGTTATTATATATAAGCCATATGGTAACCACAAAGCAAAAACCTATAGAAGATACACAAAATTTAAAGAAAGGGGATTATAAGCATACCACTAAAGAAAGTCATTAAAACCACAAAGGAAGAGAGAAAGTAAAAAAGAAAGGAACAGGGAAGAACTACAAAACAGCTAGAAACTAATTAACAAAATGGCAATAGGCATGTTCCTATCAATAATTATTTTAAATGTAAATGGACTAAATTCTCTAATCAAAAGACATAGAGTGGCTGAATGGATAAAAATAAACCTCTTCTATAAGCTGCCTACAAGAGACTCACTTTAGATATAAGGACACACAGACACTGAAAGTGAAGTGACGGAAGAAAATACCCCTTGCAAATGGAAACCAAAAGAAAGCTGGAATAGCTATACTTACATCAGGAAAAAGGGACTTTAAAACAAAAACTACAATAGGACAAAGAAAAGTGTTACATAATTATAAAGGGGTCAATCCAACAAGAAGATATAACATTTGCAGGTATTTATGATACAAAAGAGCACCTAAATATATAAAGCAAATATTAATAGATATAAAGGGAAAAATAGCTATACAATAATAGTAGGGCTCTTTATTATCCCACTTACATCAATGGACAGATCACCCAGACAGAATATCAATAAGGAAACATCAGCCTTAAACAACATGTTAAACCAGATGAACTTAACAGATATTTATAGAACATTTCATCCAAGAGCAACAGAATACACATTCCCCTGAAGTGCACCTGGGACATTTTCCAAGACAGATCATATGTTAGACCATAAAACAAGCATTAATAAATTTGAGGATTGAAATCATATGAGGTATCTTTTCCAACCACAGTGGTATGAAACTAGAAATTAATTATATGAAAAAAACCTGGAAAATTCCTAAATATGTGGAGATTAAAAAACATGCTACTGAACAACCATAGGTCAAAGAAAAAATTAAAAAAATTAAAAAATACCTTGAGACATGGGAAAAATGGATGTAACATATCAAAATTTATAGGATGCAGCAAAAACAGTCCTGAGGGAAGTTCATAGGAATGGAAGCCTACCTCAAGAAACAAGAAAAGTCTGAAAAAAAAAACTCCAAGTATTTTACACCTCAAGGAACTAGAAAAAGAAGAGTTCAAAGTTAGTAGAAGGAAGGAAATAACAAAGATCAGAGACTAAAAAAAAAAAAACACCAAAAACCAAAAAACAATAGAAAATTCAATGACTTTATTACCCAGCTAATGAATCATTGAACATTTTTTTAATTTAATTTAATTTTATTATGTTATGTTAGTCACCATACAATACATCATTAGTTTTTGATGTAGTGATCCATGATTCATTGTTTTTGTATAACACCCAGGGCTCCATGCAGTACCTGCCCTCCTTAATACCTATCACCGGGCTAGCCCATCTCCCTCCCCTCTCCCCTCTAAAACCCTCAGTTTGCTTCTCGGAATCCATAGTCTCTCATGGTTTTTCTCTCCCTCCGATTTTCCACACTTCATCTTTCCCTTCCTTCTCTGAATGTCCTCCATGCTATTCCTTATGTTCCACAAGTAAGTGAAACCATATGATAATTGACTTTCTCTGCTTGACTTATTTCACTTAGCATAAACTCCTCCAGTCCCATCCATGTTGATGTAAAAGTTGAGTATTCATCCTTTCTGCTGGGTCAGTAATATTCCATTGTATATTTGGACCACATCTTTATCCATTCATCTGTTGAAGGGAATCTCGTCTCTTTCCACAGTTTGGCTATTGTGGACATTGTTGCTATGAACATTGGGGTGCACATGGTCCTTCTTTTCACTACATCTGTATCTTTGGTGTAAATACCCAGTAGTGCAATTGCTGGTTCATAGGGTAGCTCTATTTTTAATTTTTTGAGGCACCTCCACACTGTTTTCCAAAGTGGCTGTACCAACTTGCATTCCCACCAACAGTGTAAGAGGGTCCCCCTTAATATTTCTTGCAGGTCAGGCTTAGTGGTCACATATTCTCTCAGTTTCTGCTGGTCTTGGAAGCTCTGCATCTCTCCATCCATTCTAAATGACAGCCTTGCTGGATAAAGTATTCTTGGCTGCATGTTCTTCTCATTTTGTATCCTGAATATTGTCTTGCCCTTCCTTTCTGGCTTGCCAGGTCTCTGTGGATAGGTCTGACATTATTCTGATGTTCCTCCCTCTGTACGTAAGGAACACTTCCCCCTAACTCTCTCTGAGATGGTTTCCTTGGTTCTAAGATTTGCGAGTTTTACTATTACATGCCGGGGTGTTGGCCTGTTTTCCTTGATCTTGGGAGGGGTCCTCCCTGCCTCTAGGACATGAATGTTTGTTTCATTCCCAGATTAGGGAAGTTTTCAGCTATGATTTGCTCAAATATACCTTCTAGTCCTCTCTCTCTCCACCCCTATAGGGATCCCAATAGTTCTGACATTGGAAGGTTTCATGGCGTCACTTACTTGTCTAATTCTGTTTTCAAGGATTATAAGCTGTTTTTCCCAGGCCTCCTCTTTTTCCTTCTTTTTTTATCAATTGGTCTTCTAGATCACTAATTTGTTTTTCTTCCACTTACCCTAGGTATTAGATTATCTAGATTCGATTGGATCTCATTGATAGCATTTTGAAGTTCTGCCAGTTCAGCTTTCATTTCTGCCCTTAGAGACTCTATGTTGCCATTAATTGATTCCTCCATTCTAGCTATTGTCTTTATAACTGTTACCCTGAAGTCCATTTCTGACATCTTGGTTATGTCTGTATCCATTTGTAAATTTGTGGCAGAAGTCACAGTCTCTGAGTCTTTCCTGTTTTGGTGGTTCCTCCCCCTAGTCATTCTGTTGAGGGTGGTTGAGGGAATGTATAGAGTCCAAATTATTGACCACAACCCATGCAAGATGCACCTGTTTTGTTGGGATCTTAGGGTTGCCCAACTCTTGTTCTCCCAGCCTGTCTTCTTGGGGAGGGGCCTGCTGCACTGTTACTCAGGCAACCCTGTTTGAGCAGTCTTGCCCTGCCCTCTGTGGCAGGGGATGGGCTCAGTAAAAAAACGTTTTTTTTGGGTGCTTTTGTTCTCTGGCGGCTTTCCTTATTGGCTTTCTGTGACTCTTCTGAGAGTCAGAGCAGAAGAGATAATTTCCAACCCTCTGCCTCAGAGCAGAGAGACTGCAGTCTGTTCTTCAGTGAGCTCTCCAGGCCACACTCTCTCCATTTCTGTCTGTGCTGCTATAAACTGCAGCGTCCTGGGTTGTGAGCCCCTTATCAGCACTCCAGTCCTGGCCTCCACGTCAGGGTATGTCTCTGCCTTTTGTGCTTCTAAAACTGCCAGCTGCCCCAGTTTGCATGGGTGGCCCTGCTGCTCTGGGTTTTAGTCCTTGGGGCTGCCCTAAAGTCCTTTCCCCACCACTACTGGTGTGCGAGCTTGTGCCCCATCCCCAGCCTGGGAGGCTGTCGCTCACCGGCCATGTTGGATCCTTGCGGCTCCCTCCTCCTGCATTTATCTTATGATATCTGCCCGTGGAATCATGGCTCCCTAATTCATATCTCGAAACCAACTGCCTGTGATATTCTGTTTGTAGAGATCCAGATCTACCTTCTTACATCTCAGGCTGATTTCATGGGTGTTCAGAGTGATCTGGTAGATATCCAGCTCAATTCTGGGGACTGGTTGGAATAGGGTCCCCTACTCCTCTGACATCTTTTCCTGAATCATTGAACCTTATATCAAAAACTAATGGTGTACTATACCTTGGCTAATTGAATTTAAATAAAAAAATTCAGTGTTAATTAAAAAAAAAGAAAATTCAATGAAATTAAGATCTGGTTCTTTGAAAAGAAAAACAAATTGACAAACCTTTAGCTTTACTCACAAAGAGAAAAAGAGAGGACTTATATAAATAAAATCAGAAATGAAGGAGATGTTACAACTGGTACCAGAGAGATACAAAGTATCATGAGATTACTATAAATAATTATATGCCAACAAA
Source organism: Callorhinus ursinus (assembly GCF_003265705.2). Taxonomy (NCBI): domain Eukaryota; kingdom Metazoa; phylum Chordata; class Mammalia; order Carnivora; family Otariidae; genus Callorhinus; species Callorhinus ursinus. Next base: position 2,878,813 of record NW_027397102.1, on the reverse strand, counting down.
TTGGAGAATATAGAAGAAATGTATAAATTCCCAGAAACATACAACCTACAGAGACTGAATCATGATGAAATAAAGAATATAAATAGACCACTTACTCATAAAGAGATTAAATAAATAATCAAAATTCTCCCAACACACAAAAGTTCAGGACCAGATGACTTCATTGGTGAATTCTAATAAACATTCAAATAATTAATACCAATCTTTTCCAAAGTCTTCCAAAAAATAGAAGAGAGAGGATCTCTTCTAAACACATTTTACAAGGTCAGCATTACCTTGATACCAAAACCAGTAAAGGATGCCATCAAAAAAATTACAGGCCAATATTCCTGATTAACAGGTGCAAAAATCCTGAACAAAATATTAGGAAACCAAACTCAACAATACATTAAAAGGATCATTCACCATGATCAAGTGGGATTTATTCCAGAGATGCAAGGATTGTTCCATATCCATAGATCACCCAATGTGATACAGCACATTAACAAAATGAAGGATAAAAACAATATGATATCTTAATAGATACAAAAAAAGTATTTGACAAAAAATCCTTTTATGATAAAAATTCTGAAAAAAGTGAGTATAGAGTGAATGTATCTCAAAATAATAAGGGCCATATACAAACCACAGCTAACAGTGAAAAGCTGATAGCTCTTCCTCCAAGATCAGAAACAAGAATGTCCACTCTTACCACTTTATTCAACATAATATTGGAAGTTCTAGGCACAGCAATTAGGTAAGAAAAAGAAATAAAATGCATCCAAATTGGAAAGGAAGAAGTAAAACTGTCACTATTTACAGATGACATGATATATATAGAAAACCCTAGAGACTCCATCAAACAACTGTTAGAACTAATAAACTCATTGAGTAAAGTTGTAGGATACAAAACCAATACACGAAAATTTATTGTGTGTCTTTAATAACAAACTATCAGAAGGAGAAATTAAGAAAACAATCTCATTTATAATTGCATCAAAAATAATAAAATATCTAGGAATAAATTTAACCAAGGAGGTGAAAGACCTGCATATTGGAAACTATAAGACATGGATGAAAGAAATTGAAGAAGACACAAATAAATGGAAAGATATTTTATGCTTATGCACTGGAAGAATTAATATTGTTAAATTGTCCATACTACCCAAAGCAGTATACAGATTCAGTGCAATTCCTATCAAAATTCTAATGGTATTTTTCACAGAAATGCTAAAAAATCTTAAAATTTGTATGGAACCATTAAAAGATCTCAAATAGACAAAGCAGTCTTGAGAAGGAAGAACAAAGCTGGAGGCACCACACCCCCCCATTTCAAACTATATTAATAAGCTATAATAATTAAAACAGTATGGTATTGGCATAAAAACATACATATAGATCAATAGAACAGAATAGAGAGTGTAGAAATAAACCCACAAATATATGTTCAATTAATTTACAAGAAAGAAGGCAAGAATAAATAATGGGGAAAAGAGGGTCTTTTCAATAAATGGTGCTGGGAAAATCGGACAGCTACATGCAAAAGAATGAAACTGGTCTACTATCTTATATCATAAACAAAAATTAACTCAAAATGGATTAAAGACATAAAATGTAAGGCCTAAATCTATAAAACTCCTAGAAGGAAACAGGCAGTAAGTGCCTTAAAAAAAAGATTTTATGTATTTATTTGGGAGAGAAAGAATGAACATGAGAGGGGGAAGATTTAGAGGGAGAAGCAGACTCCCTGCTGAGCAGGGACCCCCCAATTTGGGACTCAATTCTGGGACTCCAGCATCATGACCTGAGCCAAAGACAGTCGCTTAATCAACTGAGCCACCCAGGCACCTGGCAGTAAACTCCTTGACATAGGTCTTGGTGATGATTCTTTGAATCTGATACCAAATGCAAAAGCAACAAAAGCAAAAATAAACAAGTGGGACTACATCAAACTAAAAAGCTTCTGCACAGTAAAGGAAACCATCAACAAAATGAGAAGGTAACCTACTGAATGGGAGAATGTAATTGCAAACCATATAACTGAAAGAGGCTAATATCTAAAGTATATAAAAAGCTCATACAACTCAAAAGGAAGAAAAATCTGATTTAAAAAATGGTCAGAAGGTCTGAATAGACATTTTTTTTCCAAGGAAGACATACAGATGGCCAATAGGCAAATGAAAAGATGTTGACATCATTAATCATCAGGGAAATGCAAATCAAAACCACAGTGAAATATCACCTCACACCTCTTAGAATGGCTATTGTCAAAATGACAAAAAAATAACAAGTATTGGCAAGGACGTGGAGAAAAGGGAACGCTTGTGCACTGTTGGTGGGAATGTAATTAGGTGCAATCACCATGGAAAACAATTTGGAAGTTCCTCAAAAAATTAAAAATATAAGTACCGTACGATCCAGCATTCCCACTTCTGGGTATTTATTTGAAGAAATCGGAAACACTAATTCAATCAGACGGGAGGCAAGCAGGGGGATGGGTTAAATAGGTGATGGAGATTAAGGAGTGCACTTGTCATGATGAGCACTAGGTGATGTTTGGAACTGTTGAATCACTATATTGTACACCTGAAATTAGTATAACACAGTATGTTGCCTAACTGGAATTAAAATAAAAACTTAAACACTAATTCAAAAAAAGATATATGCACTCCCATGTTTGCTTCATGTTAGCTGAGATATGGAAACCACCTAAGTTGCCATCAATAGAGGAATGGATAAAGAAACTGTGGTGTACGTATACAGTGGAATATTATTCCGCCATTAAGAACTAAATCTTGCCTGGGCGCCTGGGTGGCTCAGTTGGTTAAGCGACTGCCTTCGGCTCAGGTCATGATCCTGGAGTCCCGGGATCGAGTCCCGCATCAGGCTCCCTGCTCAGCAAGGAGCCTGCTTCTCCCTCTGACCCTCCTCCCCTCTCATGTACTCTCTCTCTCATTCTCGCTCTCTCAAATAAATAAATAAATCTTAAAAAAAAAAAAGAACTAAATCTTGCCATTTGTAACAACATGGGTGGATCTTGAGGGCGTTATGCAAAGTGAAATAAGTCAGAGAAAGACAAATACCTTATGATCTCTCTTATATGTGGAATCTAAAGCACACACACACACACACACACACACACACACACACACACACACACACCCCCCAAACAAAACAAGCTCATAGATACAGAGAACTGAATGGTGGTTTCATGAGGTAAGGGTTGGGGGAATGGTGGTTTCTAGAGATGGGTTAGGGGTGGGAGAAATGGGTGAACTGTTTTTTTTTTTTTTTAGTTTAAATTAGTTGAATAAAAAGTTTAAAATTTACTCATGGCTCTTTGGCTATTCATGACAGGAACAGAATGGAAAACTTTGAGTTGTCTAGAACATGTGTTTCTGCTGAGGTTGAACAGGATAATACTCTGCCTTCTTCTTTCAGCTCATATACTATAAACAAGAGTCCTTTTTGTGATCTACTTAGTGCCACATTTTTTGAATTTTATTGTTCTTTTTTTGGTATTTTGTTGTTTAAAATGGCCCTCATGTGTAGTGATGAAGTGCTATCTAGCATTCCTAAGCACAAGACTGTGATGTGTCTTACAAAGAAAATTTGTCTTAGATAAGCTTCACTCAGGCCTGAATTATAATGCTGTTGGCTGTGAGTTCAATATTAATGATCAATAATATATATTAAATAAAGTGCCTTTAAACAGAGGCACACATAAAACAAGTTTATGTATTGATTGGTTGATGAAAATATTGTGACTCAGAGACTCACAGGAACTTAACCCTGTATTTTCCTAGGAGTAACAATTCAAGATCTTTAGTAGTTACACTACTGCAAATAATGAGAATCAACTGTACTTTGGTTTTTTCCTTCATAGCATTGGTCACAGGTTGTAGGTATACGTTTATTCGTGTAATTTTTATTTTTATTTATTTTTATTTTTTTATTATGTTCAGTTAGCCACTGTATAGTACATCATTAGTTTTTGACGTAGTGTTCAATGATTCATTAGTTGTGTATAACACCCAGTGCTCATCACAACATGTGTCCTCCTCAATACCCATCACCCAGCTACCCCATCCCCCCACCCCCCTCCCCTCTGAAACCCTCATTTTGTTTCCTGGAGTCCAGAGTTTCTCATGGTTTGTCTCCCTCTCTGATTTCTCCCCCTTCAGTTTTCCCTCCCTTCCCCTATGGTCCTCCACACTATTCCTTATGTTCCACATATGAGTGAAACCATAATGATAATTGTTTTTCTCTGCTTGACTTATTTCACTTAGCATAATCCCCTCCAGGTCCATCCATGTTGATGCAAATGGTGGGTATTCATGTAATTTTTAAATGTTTGTCTTCTCCACTAACATTTAAGCTTCAGGAGGACAGAGACTAGGATTGTTTCATTTGATTAGATCTCCAGTACTGATACAGGGCCTAATATAGAGCCAGTATTTGGTAAAAATTGTTGAAGAAGTGAATGAATGACTGAGTAAACAAAGTGCCTGTAGCTATGTGGCACAGAGGAATACCTGGGCAGGGAGCCAGGCAGGTCATTACACAGGGAGGTTGCAGACTGTGGTAGGAGACCCTATTGGTCTCTTCCCTTTTTCCATTATAGTAACTCTTGTCCTATAGTGTTGACTGTACTCTGTGTATAATGGAAGGATTTTCCTTTGAGGGTAAGATGTGTTTCAGGTGTCAAAGTAAAATAGAATCTTCCCTTAAGTAGTTTAATATCCTTTCATTTTTCTTACAATAAAAACAGTCAAAAGCAGCTCCTATAACCTGGTGGCTGCAGATACCATATAACTTTAGAAGGGGGATGGGGTTTTCTTCTTTCTTTCCACTGGAGGCTCCATGTGGGCTCTCAGATGTGGCTACAACTCCTTTTGGGGTTTGTAAATGTTAACATACCCCAGGCAGAAGGACTGGAACACATCTCTACATCAGGTTTTTTGAAATTAAATCACTCAGGCTTTTCTAGGCATCCTGGCATAACATGGCTAGACAGATATTTATTTAGTAATCCCAGATGGTAGGTGATGGAGCATAATCCATCTATCAGAAAGACATCTTGAAGAGCCAACCAGTTGGGCCATTGTGGAAAGGAATTCGAAATAGACCTAGGACCAAGTCAGGGAAGGCCATATCCAACTTAGTAAAGGAGTGTTTGAAAGCTGACCTTATGTGTAGGCAGAACAGTAAGTAACCTATGCTGTGGTCACCTATGTAGAATGTTTTCAGGGTCATCAGGGAAAGTCCTCCCACCCCTATTCTTTAATGAGATTTTTTTTTTTTTACACTCGAACTATGCTCTTGGTTGTTCTATTTCCCTGGATAGACCTTCTTTTTTTGTTAAAGCCATGCTAAATCTTACCTATCATTCAAGGCCTTGCTCCTCTAAGTCTTTTTGGACATTAGATCTCAGTAGTCTCTCTGTAGTCCACTGTCTGGGCACCCTAGGAATGCTTTGCATGTACTGCCTGCCTTTATCAGTGGTAAACAGTGAAACAGTGACACAACTAACATTGATGGCTCTGTTGACGTTTTTCTGGAGGACATTATATGCTATTGGAGGACAGGGACCTTGTTCAGCATTTCCTTTGTATTCTCAAGATTTCTAGCACAATCTTCTGCACAATTTTGGTTCTTAGTAAAGATTTGTTCAACAAATGGCAGCCAATAAACCTTTGTGAAGCCTTTTCTGCCCACCTTATTTGGAAGGGATCTGTCTTTCCCTAGGACGCTATATTGCCTTGAAAGTTGACTATATTGAAGAGACAACTTTGGGTAAAGGAAGTTTGAGTGGTAGGGTCTGATACAAAAAATATGATTATCCTCTCCACCAACCAAGCAAAAGTTGTTTTTGGCATCCAGGGCCAGCCCAAACACACTGGATCTGCAGATAGAGATGGGTTTTTTTGTGTCCTGCATTACCTTTTTGGTTTCTTGTTTCCCCTGAGACTCAGTACCCTCCTGCCCATGATCCCCCTACCCCTATCCCAACTATTTCCTTTAGCTTGTTTATATGGTTCAAATACATGCATATTGCTTGTTCCCTTCTCAGGTTTGCTCTAGTCCAGACTTAGTTTCTTTCATCTGTCTTAATAAATTATACCTGCTGATTCCCCAGTATCATATTTTAAGATCTTTTCTAGGTCTCTGCTGGCAGTCTGCTCAGCTTAAGGTATTTTTCCTAATGACCAGGACCTTGTATAGGGTGCCAGATTTCCCTGTGCCTCAGTTGGACCCTGGGACAGACCAAAATGACTTCTGCAACTCACCATAGGTTAAGGCCAACCCCTGGCTCATTGGTTAGTAGGGCCAGGGGTCCAAAGCTTTCAGCTTTGATGTTCTTCAGCTTCCCCTTATCTCAGAAATATTTGCCTTTTAGATTAACTTTTCCCCAGTTACATGATTTCTTTTGTGGGTATCCAAATGGATACTTGGTTATTTCCTGTGCATATTCTTCTTTTTTTTTGCATGCTGCCCATGTCCCTATTTCTGTTTCTCTGCTTTTTTCTCTGTGTTCCTTTCTGCTGAGTCTTCTCTCCTTTGTGAGGGTAAGTTACTCTCACTCATAGTAGTATGGATAGTGTTTCTAGAATTGTGATGGGAACTGTGGTCGTAAAGTCCTCTTTCAAAAGTTCCAGGCGGGGGAGAGTTGGAGCATTGCTTTTAGGGCTCTTAACCAAAAGACCTCTATGGCAGGGGTGGATATTGTGATGTGTGGGCCCTGGCATTCCTCCATTGCCTTATTTTCTACTTCATTCCCTATATATAGCTAAAAGAAGCATAGTCCCTCATCTTCAGCCAATTTCCTACACTCTATGTCAAACTTTCTCAACCTTGACATTCTTGACATTTTGGGCCATATAGTTCTTTGGTGTGTGTGTGTGTGTGTGTGTATGCTGTCCCGTGCATTGTAGGATGTCTAGTAGCATCCCTGGCATCTACCTACTAGATGCTAGTACATCCTCTTACCCAGTTGCAGACTTTCACCCAGTTGTGACAATTTAAAATGTCTCCAGACATCAAATGTCCCCTGGAGGGACAAAATCATTAATTTTTTTGGAGACTGGAGTTGAAGAATGTCACCTTGTTCTAAGAGGATAAACAGCTTCTGGAAGCACATTTGCTCTTATAAGCAGGGAAGAAGGAGGAAGCTCCATGAAGCATCAATCAGCAGTTTTTTTTTCCACTTTACTAATTAAAGAGCACAAATCTACAAACTGGCTGTAAATAAACTTCAGTTAGTGGTCCAAAGACCACAGGGCAGGTTAGGCCAGGAGAAAAGGTAGGATTTCCGGTGGCCAGAGTTCTGAAAATCTCTCTGATTGGCTAGAGAAGTGACTGAAATGTTGGTTCAAAAAGGTATACAACTCCAAAGAGTAATCTCTGGGACAAGAAAGGAAAGGGCCTTTCTGTTCTAGAAGGTTAGGAAGGCTTTGGAGGTAAAACAGGGCCTAATCCAGAACCTAGGGTTCTATGTCTTAGTGGTTTGCTTTAACATTGATTCTCTCACCCCAGATAGTGCTAAAGTGTTTGGAATATTCAAATATGTTTGGAAATTTGAAAAAAGTGAATTGTCCATGAAGAAGGAATAGGGATGGGATATCCAATTAGCTAGCTGTGTCAGGTCAACCTGTGGAACTACTTGAGTTACTTCAGGATTAGAATTCAATGTGAAGTAAAATTAGTTGGTTCTGTGTTCATGTTTTTTCCCTCATTCCTTTGGTTTCCTGGTAAAAACTCTTTTTGACAAATCCCAACCTTATCTTCATTGAACTAAGGGAAAAGAGAGATTTCCCACATTATTAGATTTCTATTGCTGTGTAACAAACTGCCACAAATTTGGTGACTTAAAACAACACAAACTTATTATCTCTCAGTTTCTATGGGTTAGGGTCACAGTACAGATTAGCTGGTCCTCTGCTCAGGGTCTCACCAAGCTGAAATCAAGGTTTCCACAGGGCTACACTTTCATCTGAGGCTTGAGCCCTCTTCTAAGCTCACTGATTTTTGGCAGAATATATTTCCTGTGGTTGTAGGACCGAGGTCTTGATTTTCTTTCTCGCTGTTGGCTGGGGACCACTCTCAACTCCTATGGGTTAACCTCAGATCCTTACCATGTGGCTCCCTCCACAGGCAGTTCACAACATGATTTGTTTGCCTCTCCAAGGCCAATAGGAGAACCTCTGCTGATTTAAGTATCTCTAACTTATTTTAAGTGTACACTTGATTAGGTCAGGTCCACCTAGAATAATCTTAAAATAAAGTCAACTCATTAGGAACTTTAATCACATCTGCAAAATCCCTTCACAACAACACCTAAATTAGTGTTTGATTGAATAAATGGGAGAAGATGTATATATCTGGGGCTGGAAATCTTGGGGGCACATCTTAGAATTCTGCTTACTATATACAACTTGCTCAAGAAGTATGGCGATGGGGCCCAGAGAGAAAATTGTCCAAGGCTATGGGAGGATTGTGTTTGGGTTAGGGCTTCCCCTACTTTGTAATGTATAATAACAGGGAGTGTTAGGCAAATCTTTTCAGCAACTTGGCTCCTCTTGGAGAGGGGAAAGATGTGCCACCCTCTCTTTGCTATCCTACTTTACTTATTTGGCTTACACAGCAAACATTCTAGTCAATCTTTCCCCCATCTGTGATTTTCAAGTAGATTGGACTGTGATTTTAAACAGAAGGGCAGTGTGGTATAGAAGAATGTTACTTCCTTTGACAGAGACCTTTTCAGCCCTTTGCAAGTGTTCTCTCTCCAAGTACTCCAAATTATGGTGCAAGAAAGACAGATGAGAAAGGAGTCACCGGACCATGAAGGAAGTTTTATAATTTCAGGTTAGGGTGACTGAGTGTCAAGGGATGTGAAGGTTGGAGAAAATTGTCTCTTTTGGGAGAAAGAACAAACTCCTGTTGATGTGGGGGCCTCAGAAAACCTAGGAGACAATTCATGAATTTGTGTGTTGGGGGGGATAGGAGAGGAAGGAAGGGATGCAATGGAGTGGGTAGGATTTGCTATAGTATTAATAATAATGATGAGCTTTTTGGACTATTTTCTATATGTAGGCACTATTCTAAGTGTTTACATGTATCTTTAAAAAGATTTTACTTATTTGCAAGAGAGAGAGAGAGAGAGCACGAGTGCACACAAGCATGGGGAGGGGCCGAGGAAGAAGGAGAAGCAGACTCCTTGCTGAACAGGGAGCTTGATGCAGGGCTTGATCCTAGGACCCTGAGATCATGATCTGAGCCAAAGGCAGCCACTTAATTGACTGAGCCACCCAGGCAGCCCTAGTGTTTACATGTATTAACTCTTGCCCAAATCTTCTGAGGTAGGTACTATCATTTCCCTCTTTTATAGATGAGGAAACTGAGACACAGAGAAGTTAAATGCAAATAATTCTAAACTCTAGTTAATAACATGCATGCTGAAGTGTTTAGGGGGAATTGTACTGATGTATGCAATGTGCTATGAGATACAACAACAAATGGATGGCCTAATGCATGGATAGAGGGATGGATAATAAGTATGTGTGTATATATATACATATGATAAAACAAGTACAGTAAAATTTTAATGGTAGAATCTAGTGGTGGGTTTATGGGTGTTCACTGTAAAATTCCTTCAACTTTTGTATATGTTTGGAAATTTGAAAAAAGTGAATTATCCAACATCGCAGAGCTAGTAATGGTGGAGCCAAATTTTAATTCAAGTAGTCTGGCTCTAAAGTATGTGCTCTTAACAACTATGCTAAACTGCTCCTCAGAAGCTGATTTTCTAAGGATTTATAGTGTATTGAATACTTGAAATCGGATTCCTTTCTCAAGTCAGTTGCTCTTTATAAGTTTTGCCATGGAAGCTATGGAATAGTGTAACAGTCTCTGTCACAGGGTCTTGCTGGGGAGAAAAAGTGCACACATTTAAAGCAACCCAAGAGGGAGTAGAGCTCTGGATGGGGACTGGTGGGAACTGAATTGAAAGCATGGATTGAGGCACTGGTTAATTTCTTCAAAGACAGGAGGAAGGAGAGGAATGAGAGCTAGGATATAGAGTTTGAGATATTTGAGGTAGAGTGGAAGGCATTTGGGCCTGATAAGGCTATCTTGTAGGTATAGAAGGAGGTAAGATCATCTGCCAAGAAAGAGTGGATGGAGGCCAGTGCATTAAGGAAATTGGGCAAGAATTGAAACTGTTGCTTTGGAGAATGAACATGAGATGACTAGAAAATATATTAAGTAGTAGGCAGATCCCAGTTGGGGTGAGAGGGCAAGTATCTGCAGTTGTTCTATACTTCTTCAGTCAGGTTTATCATAGCCCATCAGAAACAGGATAGGACAAAGTACAAAGTGGGTTAGGCTCAGAAAAAGACAAGAATGAGACCAAGGAGTCAAAGGTGACTTTGATAGGAGAATAATAGGGAGGACAGAAAACTCAGCTATCCCTCTCCTTGAAAGTTCTCTGCTTGACATTGCTGTTCATGTAAGAATCTGACTGCTTCCTACATCTTGTCATTGGCCTGCAAAACTTTCAAACCTGAGTACTAGCTCTGGCAACCTTACCTCTCAGGCCTTAGTTCTCTGCTATTTTTTGCCCCATTTCTCAAAGTAATTGGGTCCAGGAGTTCATCCTCGGCTCTCTTCCAACTTTAGACAGGAGCTAAGTTGGGATCATAATGAAAAGGGATCACCTCCTTGCATAAGCCCCAGCAAAGGTTGGTCTTGTTGCAGGATTGAATTAATAGCAGGTAGAAAAGAGAGCTGGGTGAGGGTAGGCACTGATGTTCTTTGTACATGGATGTGATTCACATACTTTGGGCACATTAGCCATTATGCCTCTTGGCATCCCTAGTACCCTTACTTCAATGCTTGCTCATACATATGTAGACTCATGCTCAGACCCTTCTTGTGCTTGCTGTGGAAGCACCCCCTGAAACACACACATTCTTTACATGCCACCCCCATCAGCCTCAATTTAGATAACCTTCAGACTCAGAGAAAAGAGTAGAGGATGGGGCCTGGAAAGGCAGTGTGTGTTTTAACTGCTTTGCCGTCCTTTGAACACTCTCCACTAACCAAGGACTAACTGTGCCTTAGGGCTGGGACTGAGGGATAGTGGGCTGAACAAGTTTATTCTATACTTTGTCATTTATTTTTGGATAAGGCTTTTCATTTTCTGTGCAAACCCTTATGGAGGCAGGCTGGGAAGCCACTATTATCTTTGCCTTCTAGATGAGAAAACTCTGTGAAATGATTTGAGATAGGTAGGCTTAGGAGTACTGGGCTGCTCATTTTCAGCCTAGGGCACTTGCCAGTTCCCCACACAACTAAACTCTATTCTTGGAGGTCCTGGTTCCTAATTCAAGTAAGCAGTTAGCACTTAAGGGAGATGTTGCTGGGCCAAGCTGAGCTGGGATTCTGTTTGCTTTGCTTAGGAGATGGTGGGGCAATCAGAGAGCAGGGGACTGTGAGCTGCTGTGAGAAGGAAAGGAGGAGCTTGGGACTTGGGCCCAGGAATTCCCATCAGGAATGAAACACTTTCCACCTGCTGCCACATAAAGCACTTAACTCCATCATGGAATTTGCATGCAGATAGTTAGATCAGACTTTGGAAACAGAGGATAAAAAATGAGTTTTCTTCTTTCTGTTCACAGAGGCCAGCCAAGAGCCAGAGTTAGAGCCAGGCCTCTGGTCATACACTAAGCAACAGAACCAGTTATCGGTGTCAAGTCTGACTGCCTCCTCTTATAAGGACTTTGGAACTTAGAGAGACTCCCTTACCTTTTATAAACAAGCAGAAAGAAGTATGATTAAGACCCCGGATAGAATGGCAGGTATATTCAAAAGTAGAGTGGGAGGCCAAAAGTGTTACTTAGAATGTATTTAGTAATTTTACTACTTTAATTCTCCCATATGTCTATGAAAAAGTTGCTGGGAAAGGTCTGATTTAGGAGGGTGGAGGTAAGGATTAGGTAGGCAATATGAGGTATTAGGTAGGTACGGGGAGCCTTGGAATTATGGGCTGGGAGCTTAAAGAGATATAACTCCCTGGGCCCAGGGACAGCCCATAGCTAACCATGACAAGAATGTACCAGGAGGCTAACCCTCTAGTCAAGTCTCCCAGATGGAAGTTGAATATATAACATGTGGCCTCATCAAGGCACCTGTCTTTGACTCTTGACTCTTTCATCTACTAACTGTAGGACAAAAAAACATGTCTGGTTACCCCTCTGGGTCTCAGTTGCCTTTTATGTTAAGTGTGGATAATGCTTATCTACCTCACAAGATTGTTGAGAGGATTAAATAAATCTAATAAATGTGAAAAGTCTTTATAAACCATAGAGCCTGGTGTAGATATGAAGGGTTAATGTCATTAATACCACATGGTCCTCTGGCTTTTCCTAATTAGCACCTCTAGGAGAGATTAAGGAAATCCTAGGATCAAGGGGGAAATACAAATGAGTATTTTAGTCTGGGTGACCTCTAAAGAGGAGAAATGCATGTTTGGGGAGGCTGAAGCTCTTCCAGTGATATCTGTTTTCTGAAGTGTGTGTTCACTTTGTCCTCAGGGTGGACGTGTCAAGTAGGGTCTTCAGTTTGGGCCATAACTGCCTTTTGGATGTCATCCTCAGTTGCCTCTCTGCTTGGTTGGAATTTGAGTAGGCAAATAAAACTAACTTTGGGAGTTAGAACCTTATCAAAGGCTAGTCAGCTGTATATCAAAATAAAGATTGGCTCCATAAACAATGGCTGGGCTAACAATCATCCCAGCCAGAGAGGCAATATAGAGTCAGGGAAAAGCACTTGACTAAGAGTCAAGTCAGAGGTTCTGCTCTGGCTTTGCTCCTGACCAGCTGTGAGACCTTGCATGAGTTTGAGAGTTATGTATATATTATCAAATGAGAAAGAGAATATGAGACCCCTTTTAAGCTGTACAGTAGCATATAAATGGAAGCATTTATTATTATTATATTATGTGATCTAGGGAATTGTTATTTTTATTATGTTATCCTCAAATGTGATGTCTTTGGTTGCAAAGGGGACCAGACATATTGGATTGGTATATCTCATTTCTGTTTATTAGATAAAAAATTGAAAATGCAGAATCTATTGTTTTTATCATCATCACATTTGAAGAACAGGTGTATTCAATAGTGGAGGGGACCTTAAAGATCTCTGCCCAGATATGGGGTATATTTGGGGGGTGTTGGAAATGTTCTGGAATTAGAAGGGATGATGTTTGCATAACATTGTAAATATACTAAAAAACCCACCCAAACACTTTTTTAAAAATTTTTTAAGATTTTATTTATTTATTTGATAGAGAGAGATTGCAAGAGCAGGAACACAAGCAGGGGGAGTGGGAGAGGGAGAAGCAGGCTTCCCGCGGAGCAGGGAACCCAATGTGGGGCTTGATCCCAGGACCCTGGGATCATGATCTGAGCCAAAGGCAGACTCTTAATGACTGAGCCACTCAGGCGCCCCCTACCCAAACACTTTAAAATGGCAAATTTTATTTCAATTTTAAAAATTACAAAAAAAAATCTCTGCCCAGAAGTCATGAGGGCAATGAAGCCTAGATTTAAAGCAGTGAGAACAGGCCCAGAACAGACAAATCAAACATTGCTTTTTACTGTGTGAATTGTATACTTGTGAGAGTTGGGGAGTTTTTTAGGTGGTGTGTGTATAAGAGAGACTGACTACTTAGATATAAAAGCACTACATCCCAGAACCAGTGGAGATGGAATAGCATTGATAATGGGTGTGGAAATGATGGTCCCAGTACAGTTCTTGGAAATCTCAACTGGAGGATCCCTATTGGTTCCAGGGTTGAGTAGCCCGCATTTACTTATCTGAGGGCTGGGGGAATCAGTTACTGTTGTAAATGCAAATTTAGGTTGACCAACCATCCTGGTTTGCCCAGAACTAAGGGGTTTCCTGAAAGGGGGGGGTCTTTCTTTCCTTTTCTATTTTCTAAAAGACTATTTTTTCCAGCTTTAGTGAAGTATGATTGCCAAATAAAAATTGTATATATTTAGGTTACAAAATGTGATTTTTAAAGGTATACAACATGATAATTTAATATATGTATATGTTGTGAAATGATTACTACAATCAAGTTAATTAACACATCCATCACCTCACATAGTTATCATTTCTTTTATGTGTGTGATGAAAACATGTAAGATCTACTCTCCATAAATTTCAAGTATACAATATAGCATTATTAACCATAACCTCCATGTTGTACATTAGATCCCCCAAACTTACTCATTTAACTGAAAGTTTTTGTCTTTGTTTTTTTTTTTAAGATTTTATTTATTTGGCAGAGAGATAGAGCCAGAGAGCACAAGCAGGGGGAGTGGCAGAGGAAGGGAGAAGCAGGCTCCCTGCTGAGCAGGGCTCAGTCCCAGGACCCTGGGATCATGACCTGAGCTGAAGGCAGAAGCTTAACTAAGCCATCCAGGCACCTGGAAAGTTTTTGTTGTTGACCAATAATCTAAGTATCCATCATTGGATGAATAGATAAAGAAAATGTATTATATTTATACAATGGAATATTATTGAGCCATGAGAAAGAAATCCTTCCATTTGTGACAACATAAATGAACCTGGAGGACATTATGCTGAGTGAAATAAGCCAGACACAGAAAGACAAATACTGTATGATATTGCTTATATGTGGAATTACAAAAAGTTGAACTCATAGAACCAGAGAGTAGAACAGTGGTTGCCAGGGGCTGGGGGATGGGGAAAATAGGGAGATAGGGGACTTTCAATGTTAAAAGTGGGAATGTCCTGGACAAACCAGGTTGCCCTAAAACTGGACCCCTATTAACAGAGAATGAAAGGGCCTGAGGAATGCTTTACAACCCTCTGGTTTAGAAGAAAGTGAAATGTCATCTTTTGTTAGGATAGGAGAAAACCATTCAGAAAAGAAGCCAGAAGGAAAAAAATTCTGAGTGATACTGGGCAATAAAAGTCATTGTCAAGATGCTGATAAATGAGAAACTATGTCAGAGATGACAAAGAAGGTCTTTTGGTGTACCTTTGGGCCTTAGAAGTGATAAAGGATGCCATCCACAGAGGACAAAATTGGGGGGGCAGCAGCACTTTTCCAGTTTTGCTACAAAGCACGAGGAAGGTTTATACAAACTGGGAAACAGGGAAGAATTACGTTCCTGGTTCTCTGCATCTAGAGTTAGATTGGTGGCTTGCTCTATTTTGAAGATGACAGAGGTTATCATCACACCTAGATCTCAAATGGCTGATTGAAGTTAGATTTCCTTTGGGACCTTTATTCAAGCTAAGGCATTAGTTTAAATGTTTACTGCATGCCTATAGTGAAATAGATTATATACTAGAGTGTGTTAGGGATAAAATAGTAAACAAGATTGACATGATCTCTGCCTCTATGGCAGGTAATCATTTAAGTCCCACAAGAGAAGTATGGAGCCTCAGAGAGAAAATAGGGAAACCTAACATGCTCTCTGGAGTCTGGGAAAGCTGTCCAGTGGAAATAAGGTCTAAGCATAGGCCTAAAGCATAAATAAGGATTAGTTAGGTGATCAGATGGGGGACAGGCATCCCAGGCACAGAGAGCTGCATGAGCAAAGACAAGGGAGAGAGGATGTGCATTTGAAGAATTATGGTATGATCCAGTATAGCTGGAGTAGGCTGTAATTCTGGTGGTGTGGTCTACAAACCATCTGCATCAGAGTTAGACTGTTTTTTAAAACTCAGATTTCCAGACTTACTGTCTATCTGTAGCGGGGTCTGTGAATCTGCATTTTAATTTGTTCACTTGGTGATTCTGATGCTTTATAGTGTTCTATATAATCTAGATGTTAAGCATATATACATTCATGTGTCAAAAATAGTGTGTGTGTGTGTGTGTGTGTGTGTGCATTTAGGAACTAAATAAGTGGTTAGAGAGGGAGGGAAGCACCGAAGTTTTGAAAGGCCTCTTTCCAACTTTGTTTGTAATTCAAAAGACTTCTCTTCCTAAGGTCAAAGTTTCTGGGGATCATCTACTCCAGGTTTCCCACAGGGCTGAGGGGATCAATATCTGGGTATACCTGTAATCCATTTAGGGCACACTGGTTGGGAAGTTCTGCTGTTGGCCATGATAAGGAGTGTAGACTTTGCCCAATAGGCAATGAGGGTCCACTGAAAGGTTTTATAAAGAAAGGGACTTAAACTGATTTGTTGCTTAGAAAAATTATTCATTTTAGAGAGAGAGACTGGATTAGAGTGGGGCAAGATTAAAGATGGGGAGATTAGTTAGGATAATATTGCAATAGTCAAGCTCTTCAACTCATCTGACCTGATAAATAAAAATATATTGTTTTATTCAGTGATTAGAGGTTAACAACATTCTCTTCATCTCCTTGTTTTCTTTATGCCTGATATAATCAGGCACTGTTATGAGTGTCAGGAGCTGCCAGGAAAAGATTCTGTCCTATATTTGAACTTAACTGATTATAATGGCAAAGATTCATCCTCATACTTGAAGTTTCTTAACTTGGAAATATGAGAAGCTGAAGGTAATGGAGGTCTTCCCTTATTGGCTCTGGGTTTGGTTCATGGGACCTCCCACATTTAATAGGAGAGGTGAAATCAGAATTTCTGAGATGGAGTGCAAAATCTGAATCCACGAAGATGTCAATTGGTGCATAAACCTGAAGAAGTAGAAGTACCAGAAGGCAAGCGAAAGCTGGCAGTGGGGAACAAAATGACAAAGGTAAATGAGGCAGGCTCCGGCTGACCCATATCCCATTCTGCCAGTTCCCTTGGGGTCTGTGGACAGTGATTCATTGCATCTATGGATGGTTATCTTGAGGGCACAAAGGGATTTGCAGAGGACAGTGGAATCTGAGTGCAGGAATTTGAAAAGCTACTTGTATATGAAGCATTTCTCATTTGGGGAAGGAATAATTCTTTTGGGGAGGAACTGGCTCCTGGAGATGTGTGGTATGGTCTGACCTCCTGGAGCCAGCATGGCCTGCTCAGGGTCAGTCTTCCCACCCTAATTAAGACTTTTGCTGCAAGTAAAAGAAACAGCTGCTGCTATCCAGAGTAAATTAGGCACAAATAAACCTGCTCCTCATTCTGTCTCCTGGTTTCCCATAAATGCCTGAAGCCCAGCCTTAGAGTTGGTATGTACTTTTAATTATTTCAAGAGCTGGCATCGCTTGCCTCATAGTAAAAGTGTCATGAAATTACTGTAAGGTTGCATGAATTTGGGCCATAAATCTTATTCACTTCGGCTACATCTCATACCTTAATTCACTGGAGTATAAAATGCCATTTACACTGGTTCTTAGTTCACTTAATCATAATTAAATGACCTCAGAGGGCAGTAATTCATTGAGGCTCTGGCTTTGATGTGACACAAATAACAAACTTGGTTTGCCATGTGGACAGGTTCCTCCACACTTTTACATTGGCCACAGACCTCATGGAGCATATAATGTTGGCTTTTTGGTGTGGGCACGTGCTCTGATTACATGGAACATCTGGGCCACAGATGTGGTTGAAAGGACCAGCTAAATGGTCCCCTTTGGAATTTTGTTGCACCATCTTCAGGGCCCACTAGGCCTTCCTTTGGTTCCTTTCAGTTCTCCAAAGAATGGATGTTTGCCCATGCTGGGTCTAGATAAGAGGTGATGTGGGCACCTCCTTTTTCAGCTTCTTATCCTTGTGTTATTCCCTTTCTAAAATGACTATGTGAGATCAGTGGCTCAAAGGGCTTTAAGACTTCACTTCCAAGTGTAAAGCTCTCTAAGTTCTTGTCCCTAGTCATGATGAGTTTCCTGGGATCTAGATCCTCAAGATCAATGGTTCTGGGGATCATCGCCATTTGGACACTTCACCTCACTTCGCAAACCTTTGTTGTCTTCCCATCCAAATGAATTCCTTTCATTTTCTCCATCATCATCAGTGGCACTACCATCCTTTTG
This sequence comes from Callorhinus ursinus, assembly GCF_003265705.2. Taxonomy (NCBI): domain Eukaryota; kingdom Metazoa; phylum Chordata; class Mammalia; order Carnivora; family Otariidae; genus Callorhinus; species Callorhinus ursinus. The sequence goes on along the minus strand of NW_027397102.1, from coordinate 2,860,847 downwards.
AGCTCCTAAGTTCTAACTCCTGAAGCTTGTGGCAGGCAGAATAGTACTCCCAAACCCCAAAAGTTGTCCATGTCCTAATCTCAGAAACTGCGACTATATTAGCTTACATGACAAAGGAGAATTAAGGTTGTAGGAATTAAGGAATTAGGGTTGCTAATCACCTGACCTTGAAATGGGGAGAGTCTCCTGGATTATCCAGGTGAGCCCAGTATATAATCACAAGCATCCTTAAAAGTGGAAGAAGGAGGCAGAGGGAGAGTCACAGGCAGATGTGACTAGGAATGAAAGCCTCAGACAGATGCAATGCTGCTGGCTGTGAAGATGGGGGAAGAGGGTCATGAAGCAAGGAATGTGGGTGGCCTCTAGAAGCTGGAAAGTGTAAGGAAAATAATTCTCACTTAGAACCTCCAAAAAGGAGTACAGCTTTGCTGACACCTTGATTTTAGTCCAGTGAGACCCATATTAGACTTCTACCTACAGAACTGAAAAATAATAAATGGGTGTTGTAATTTGGCAGAGAAGCAATAGAAAACCAATACAAAGCCCATTTTGACTTTTCTTTTTCACCATATCTAATTAGATTGTAAATCTTGTGGATCCTTTATCAGCTACGTCTCTAAGATTCTTTTTTTAAAATTTTATTTACTTATTTGAGAGAGAGAGAGAGAGCACACAAGCAGGGGGAGCAGCGGAGGGAGAGGGAGAAGCAGGCTCCCCGCTGAGCAGGGGAGCCCAACATTGAGCTGGTTCCCAGGACCCTGGGGTCATGACCCGAGCCAAAGGCAGATGCTTAACCAACTGAGCTACCCAGGCATCCCTCTAAGATTCTTATTATCATTTCCCTTGATATTTTCCACCTGCCTTACAACTTGGCTTGTTTCATGGACTTCAAGATTCTTTGCTCTAAATGATCCCATGTATGGATACTAGAAGAATTATTCTCAAATATGATTTTCATCATATTATTCTTGCTTAGGAATAAGTTATGGCCTTATATTGCATCAGTTCCCAAAATCTCATTCTGGCCTCCATGTTTTCACCATTAGAATATGGGGTTCATAGGAAAATACCTTGCTATCTACAAATCATTTATATAAATGTAAGGAATTACTATGAAAAATAAGGGGCTTCTAATATCTATTGCTTGCTAACAAGGCCAATATCTTGCTTTGTTTCTTATTCTGAAAAGCTTGTTTTACACAGGGAAAAAACTAAGATACAAAGCTGTGCTCACATCCCACCATCTCAGTTTTTCAATTTTTTTTTTTAAAGGAAAGCTTCCTGTTTCAATTATCTATTGCTGCACAACAAACTACCCCAAAGCTTAGTGGCTTGAAGCAAAACAATTTATTATTTCTCATGACATTGTGGGTTTGGCTGACTGGTTCTTTTGTTTCAGAGATATTTGTTGGGATCAGTCTGTGTCTGAGTTCAGCTGGTGGCTGAGCTGGGGTGCCTTGGTTCTCCTCCATGTGTTTTCTCTCTGCATGATATCTTGTCTTTCAGGGTCTAAGTAGCCTTTTCCCCTCTCCAGCAGGATCTAACCCAGGTTTTATTAGAACATGGCAGCTGGGCTCCAAGAAGGAGCATTCCTAGAAAATAAGCCTCTATTTGTATCATGCTTGCTAATATTTCACTGGCCAAAACAGGTCACAAGGTCAAGCCCAGAGTCAGTGTGGGAGGGAACTACACAAGGGCATAAACACTGGGAGGAGTTATTCATTGGGAGCTACCAATATGTCTACCATAGTTCCCTTTCTCTTTTTTCACACTTTTTTCCCCCTTAATCAATAGGTTATTTTTTAGAGCAGTTTTAGGTTTACAGAAAAATTGAGCAAATAGTATGGAGTACTCAAACCTTCTTCCCCTCACAGTTTCTCTTCTTATTGTTTTTAATATTTATTTATCTATCTATATATCTATCATCTATCTATCATCATTTATTTATCATCTATCTATTTATTTAAATGTTTTATTTATTTATTTGACAGAGAGAGAGAGCAAGCACAAGCAGGGGGAGCGGCAGAGGGAGAAGGAGAAGCAGGCTCCCCACCAAGCAGGGAGCCCGACATGGGGCTCAATCCCAACACCTTGGGATCATGACCTGAGCCAAAGGCAGATGCTTAACTGACTCAACCACCCAGGCGCTCTTGTTTATTTATTTTTAACAAATAAAAATTGATTTATTTAAGATATACAATGTGATGTTTTGATATATGTATATACTGTGAAATGATCACAGACTACTTAACATATCCATCGCCTCCCCTAGTTATGATATTTTTGTATAAAAATTTGCTCTCTTAGCAAATTTCAAGTGTACAATGCATTATTACTAACTATAATCACCATGTTGTATATTAGGTCTCCAGAATTTATTAATCTTATGTCTAAAGTTTGTATCCTTTGATCAATATCTCCCCTTTCTCCCACCTTCAACCGTTGGTAACCACTATTCTACTCTGTCACTATAATTTTGACTTATTTTTTTAGATTCTACATGTAAATGAAATCATGTGATATTTGTCTTTCTGTGTCTAGCTTATTTCACTTAGCATAATGTCTTCCAGGTTGTCACAAATGGCAGGATTTTCTTCTTTTTACAGGCTGAATAATATTACATTAGGGTGGGACCTTTGTTACAATTGATGAACCAATGTTGACACATTTTATTAGTTGAAATGCATAGTTTACACTCTGGAAAACAGTATGGAGTTTCCTCAAAAAGTTGAAAATAGAGCTACCATATGATCCAGCAATTGCACTACTGGGTATTTACCCCAAAGATACAAATGTAAGGATCTGAAGGGGTACGTGCACCCCAATGTTTATAGCAGCAATGTCCACAATAGCCAAACTGTGGAAAGAGCCAAGATGTCCATCGACAGATGAATGGATAAAGAAGATGTGGTATATATATACACACACATATATACACAATGGAATATTATGCAGCCATCAAAAGGAATGAGATCTTGCCATTTGCAACGACGTGGATGGAACTGGAGGGTGTTATGCTGAGCCAAATAAGTCAATCAGAGAAAGACATGTATCATATGACCTCACTGATATGAGGAATTCTTAATCTCAGGAAACAAACTGAGGGTTGCTGGAGTGGTGGGGGGGTGGAAGGGATGGGGTGGCTGGGTGATAGACATTGGGGAGGGCATGTGCTATGGTGAGTGCTGTGAATTGTGCAAGACTGTTGAATCACAGATCTGTACCTCTGAAACAAATAATGCAATATATGTTAAGAAAAAAAAAAGAAGAAGATAGGAGGGGAAGAATGAAGGGGGGAAATTGGAGGGGGAGACGAACCATGAGAGACAATGGACTCTGAAAAACAAACTGAGGGTTCTGGAGGGGAGGGGGGTGGGGGAATGGGTTACCCTGGTGATGGGTATTAAAGAGGGCACATGCTGCATGGAGCACTGGGTGTTATACACAAACAATGAATCATGGAACACTACATCAAAAACTAATGATGTAATGTATGGTGATTAACATAACAATAAAAAATAAAAAAAGAAATGCATAGTTTACATTAAGGTTCACACTTTGTGTTATAGAGTTTTATGGGTTTTTAAAAAGATTTTATTTATTTATTTGAGATAGAGAGTGAGAGAGAGAGAGAGAGAGAGAGAGAGCACAAGTGGGGGGAGGGGCAGAGGGAGAGGGAGTAGCAGGCTCTTCAGTGAGCAGGGAGCCCAAAGCAGGGCTCGATCCTGGGATTCCAGGATCATGACCTGAGCCTAAGGCAGACACTTAACCGACTGAGCTACGCAGGTGCCCCTAGAGATTTAAGGTTTTTGACAAATGCGCAATGTCTTGTATTTAACATTATAATATCATACCAAATAGTTGTTTCACTGCTCTAAGACTCTTGTGATCCACCTATTCATCTCTCCCTCCATTTTCAATCCCTGGCAATTACTGAAATTTTTATTGTTTCCATAGTTTTGCCTTTTCCAGAATGTCATATAATTGGAATCATACAGTATGTAGCCTTTCCGGACTGGCTTCTTTAACTTGCAATATGTAATTAAGATTCATTTTTCCTTTTGTTGGCATTTGGTGGCACAAGCAGGTCAGAGGTAGACCAGACTATAGCCTCAAGGCCTCCCTCTTGGGATTTCTACCATGCATTGTTTTTGGAAGACATTTGAATAGTTTTTCATGAGGCACCCAGACAGGATGGGAAAATAAGCAGACAATTGTGCTAGCTACTGGTGTGTCTGGCTAACTTCTGAATAACAGCTGTGGTAGATTGTTAAAGTAATTGTCCCTAATGAATCATGCCTCCCAGGATCTATGCACTTTTATGGTTCCCTCCCACATTGATGCTTGGCCAAGTAACGTGCTTTGGCTATTGGAATAGTAGCAAATGTGACATAAACAGAAGCTTGAAAAACCCTTGTGATTTGTAGCTGCCTTCTCTTGTTCCTGGGATTTCTCCTGCCACCATATGAAAAAGACCAGGTTGACCATCTTGAGGATGAGAAACAACACTGAGAGGCCCAGCTGACAGCACCAACTGCCACACATAGGGGTGAGGCCATCTAGACCATCCAGCCCTAGCTGAACTCTCAGGTAGTTATAGCCATATGAGTGACCTGAGAGAGTCCAGTAGTGGAAGCACCCAGCTTAGTCCAGCCCAAACTCCTGATTCCCAACATTTGTGAGCATAATAAAATGGTTGTTTTTTGCTACTAAGTTTTGAGGTGGTTTTTTACAAGCAATAAATAATTGCTTCAATAAATTTGAGTTACAGGTTATGGATCATTGGCTAAAACTGGCCTTGCCGTAAATATGCAGCTAGGACCTGAACACGTACAGATAAGAGTAATTAAACACTTTGAAGGAACCAAAACTTTACATTCTTTTGAAACTAAGAATTGTTTTTAAAGATGTCTCCCTTTTCTTCATATCACTGAGAGCCACTTGTTAATAGGATGGAAAGTTAATGTTATCCAACAGACAAAATTATAAATATGTAAGAATAAATTTTCCAAGAAAGGTGAGGGATCTATGTGCAGAAAGTTACAAAATTTAATGAAGAACATAAAACAAATAGGGAGATATATACTAGGCTTCTGGACAGAAAGAACTAATATAAAAACCTCGGTCCTCACAAAGTTAATAAATAAATTAAATGAAAGTATGTATTAGAATTCCAATGGATTGTGGGCTAGATATACTCTGCTGCTCTAGATGTACCCCCTACCCTTCTCTATCCTGATCTGTGCCCCAGCTGGCTGCCCCATATGGAGTGTATCAAGACCCTCTCTTACTCTCTGGTGCCTGGCTGGGCTTGGCTAATAGGAAGCATTGGTAGGCATTCTGGAGATGGGAGGCGAGGAAGGTCAGGACATTGATCTCCACAGCTTTTTCCCAGCCAGGTGATATGGGTCAGCTATGACTTCTACAGAAGGCTACAACTCCTGTTGGTAACCCTCTCCAATGTAGATATTCTCTCAAGACTTTAGTTAAACTTCTGCCTTCCTTTCAACCTTCAGACCCAGATGTGGTAATGGCTGTTTGCTATAGCTAGCCTGAAGGGGCATCACCATCCCTTTTCAGTACCCCTCATCTCATTCACACATGTCTCTTTCTAAAGGATATCTCCATTTTTGAACTCTGAAAACATCTGTCTGCTAATTTGTTTTGTAGTTCATTAGCCATTTGACTTAAATCTCTTTAAATCTCCCTCCCCACTTTAAAGAAACTTCCTTGTTGAAAACGTTTCTCTGATGTAGCTGGTGATAATTCCAACTTTCCTTAGTATCAACATGTTTGCCCAGATGTGGCAGTATCATATGTACACTTGCCACTATGGTACTGATGGTGTGTTTATGACAAGGTTGCTTGTTTTTTGTCAACTTTTTTTTTTTAAACCCACATCCTTTAGATACCATCATTTAAAGTTCTGGTTATAATTATTTGTAGATACCATCTTTCTGTTTTTAAGCAAGGGCAGCACTATAACATAGTGATTCAAAGAACACACCCTGGTGTCAGACTTAATTTTTTTTTAAATTTATTTGAGGGGAACCTGGGTGGTGCCATCAGTTAAGCATCCAACTCTTGGTTTTAGCTCAGGTCATGATCTCAGGGTTGTGGGATTGAACCTTGCGTCAGGCTCTGCCCTGAGCAGGAAAAGCTGTAGAGATCAATGTCCTGAACTTCCTCGTCTCCCATCTCCAGAATGTCTATCAATGCTTCCTATTAGCCAAACCCAGCCAGGCACCAGAGAGTAAGAGAGGGGGTTGATACACTCCATATGGGGCAGCCAGCTGGGGCACAGATCAGGATGGAGAAGGGTAGGGGTACATCTGGAGCAACAGAATATATCCAGCCCATAATCCATTGGAATTCTAATACATACTTTAATTTAATTAATTTATTTATTTTGTGAGTCTGCTTAAGATTCTCTCTCCCTCTCCCTCTGACCCTACCCTCTGTGCTGTTTCTCTAAAATAAGTAAATAAATCTTCAAAAAATGTTATTTGCATATAGTTGACACACAATGTTACATTAGTTTCAGTTGTAGGACTTCATGATTCTGCAACTCTATAGGTTATGCTATACTCACCACAAGTATAACTCCCATCTATCACAGTACAATGCTATTACAATATCATTGACTATATTTCTTATGCTTTGCCTTTTATCCCTGTGACTTATTCATTATATAACTGGAAGCCTGTATCTCCCATTCTCCTTCACCCATTTTGCCCATTCACCCCATTCTGGCAACCATCAGCTTGTTTTTTGTAGACATAATGGGTTTTTATCACAGCTCTCCTACTTACTAGCTGTGTGACTTTGGTTTAGCTACTTAACTTTATTGTGTTTCAGTTTCCTCATCTGTAAAATCAGCATTATAATCTGTCCCCTAAGTCTGAGATGATTAAAATGATGTGATTCACATAAAGCACTTATAATAGTACCTACCACATATTCTCAAACAATATTAACTTTTGTTATATAATGTGGACAGCATCTCAGACCCTGAAGGCAGCTTCTTGTCAGGCCAGGTCTCTCTTAGAACTTTAAAAAATTAAGTCTTAAAAGTAAACTTAAAATTGATTAAAGACCTAAATGTGGGGCCTGAAATAAAAAATCCTAGAAGAGAATACAGAGAGTAATTTCTCTAACATCGACTATAGCAACATTTTTCTAGATATGTCCCTTAAAATAAGGGAAACAAAAGCAAAAATAAACTATTGGGACTACATCAAAATAAAAGATTTTTCACAGTGAAGGAAACCATCAACAAAACAAAAGGCCAACCTACTGAATGGAAGAAGATATTTGTAAATGGTATATCTGATAAGGGGTTAATATCCACAATATATAAAGGACTTCTACAACTCAACACCAAAATAACAATCTGATTTAAAAATGGGCAGAGGAACTGAATGGAAAATTTTCCAAAGAGGACATCCAGGTGGCCAATGGACACATGAAAAGATGTTCAACATTACTCATCATCAGGGAAATGCAAATCAAAACCACAATGAGATATTAGCTCACACCTGTGGCTAAAATAAAAAAGATAAGAAATAAGTGTTGGTGAGGATATGGAGGAAAAGGAACCCTGTACTCTGTTGGTAGGAATGTGAATTGGTATAGCCACTGTGGAAAGCAGTATGGAGGGTTCCTCAAATTTAAAAGTAGAAATATCATTTGATCCAATAATTCCACTCCTGGGTATTTACTCAATGAAAATGAAAACACTAGTTTGAAAAGATATATGCACCCCTATGTTTATTGCAGCATTATTTACAATAGCCAAGATAAGGAAGCAGCTCGAGAATCCATAGATAGATGAATGGATGAAGAGGATGTGGCACACACACAGAATGGAATGTGACTCAGTCATAAAAAGGATGAGATTGTGCCATTTGAGACAACATGGATGGACCTAGAGGGTATTATGCTTAGGTGAAATAAGTTAGACTGAGAAAGAGAAATACCATATGATTTCACTCATATGTGGAATCTAAAAAACAAAACAAATGAATAAACAAACAAAAAGCAGAATCAGACCTGTAAATAGAGGGAGCAAACTAATGGTTACCAGAGAGGAAGGGGGTGGAAGAATGGGCAAAATGGGTGAAGAGGAGTGGGAGATACAGGTTTCAGTTATGGAATGAATAAGTCACAGGGATAAAAAGCACAGCACAAGAAATATAGTCAATGATATTGTAATAGCACTGTATAGTGACAGAGGGTGAGATAGCATAACCTATAGAGTTATGGAATCATGAAGTTGTACACCTGAAACTAATGTAACATTGTATGTTAACAAGACTCAATTAAAAAAATTTAGAAAAGGAAAAAAATTAGTCTTTATTAGGACCTTACCATGTGCAAAATCCTCTGTTAGGGGTATAAAGATGAAGCTTTTATAAGGAAGTATGGCCACCTGACATTCTGCTCCTATGCCAAGGCCTTTGTTTGATTAGTTGGGGAACATGTCTTTATTACATATTGTTTACTGTGGGCCTGCTGTGGAGAATATGAAAAATAATTGTACACTATCCTTTCTCTCAAGGAGCTTTCAGGAAAGATTAAAAAAACTGACAAAGATGGTAGTACAAGATATGTTAGAAGACAATCTATGCTAAGTGCCAGGTGACAATAAGTGTTGTAGAAGTTCAGGGAAGGGTGAAAGCTGTGAGGCTAAAGGAGGCAGGGCAGGCTTCCTAGAAAACCTAATGCTTGAGCTGGGCCTTGAAGGATTTATTAGATAGAAAGGAGGGAGGAAGACATTCTAGGCAGAGCATACAATCTAAATAAAGCCAGAGGCTGATGGGGCTATATGAATTCTGGTGACTGTGAAGAGACCATTAAGGGATGTACCAAGGGGCCCTCAACTTGCAGTGTTTGAGTTTTCCCCACATTAACCACCCCCCTCTTTTCTTCTTCCCTTACTTCTAGCACAACTGGTTCCCCTCAGAGCCTCTGCCTCGTAAGATAACATTGTGGGAATTTATTTGGCTTGGCAGGTAGAAAGATTGTTCAGCTCAAGTCCAGGTTCCCTAAGGGCTGTTACAAAGTTCCTACCTGGCCAGTAATGTTCTGTGCATACTCAAGCATGTGTTTGTTGTTCATTGTACGAAATGGGAAGAAGAAAGGCATGGCTTCTGTAAGAAGTTTGTATTAGAAATCTGATAAACTGCTAGGATCTTTAAGAGAAAATTTTGAGCAGCCTAAGGCAGATTAACTTTTACACAGCCATGTGCTCCAAAGAGCAAGGAAATTAGATAGGAGAGGAAACAGGTGGAGAGATCTCCTGACAAGGATGCAAAATCATGGGGCTTCATTCAAAGACATTCTGGAGCATACAGCCTATGCAAACATATGGCATTGTAATGTGGGGGAAATTTTCTTTATCCAACTGAAACAGGGTCATAGCAGAGAAGACTCATATGGAACTGAACGCTTTTTTTCCCTCTGTGCAAAAAAGATGCAGGACAAGTATTTTGAAGGTTCTGAAATCTAAATGGGAGCATACTAAGAAGTTCCCCACTTTCTCTCTTACAATTTCTAAGGATATGGAGCAATAGAAATCGAATAGTCACAAAGCATATGGTGCAAAAATTTAACATTTTTTCCTTTATATTACAGAGTTCAACTTTGCTCTGAACCCAGCTCAGACTCATACAGTTATTTTTTTCATTCAAGTTTTTATTTAAATTCCAGTTAGCTAACATACAGTGTAATATTAGTTTCAGTAGAATTTAGTAATTCATCACTTACATATGACATCCTGTGCTCATCACAAGTGCACTCCTTAATACCCATCACCTATTTAACCCATCCCCCTGCCCACCCCTCCTCTGGTAACCCTCAGTTTGTTCTCTATAGTTAAGAGTCTGTTTCTTGTTTGCCTCTATTTTTCCTCCTTATGTTCATTTATTTTGTTTCTTAAATTCCACAGATGAGTGAAATATGGTATGTCTTTCTCTGACTGACTTATTTCACTTAGCATAATATTCTTTAGCTACATTCATATCGTTGCAAATGGCAAGATTTCATTTTTTTGATGGCTGAGTAATATTCCATTCTCTCTCTCTCTCTCTCTCTCTTTCTCCCTCTACCGTATCTTCTTTATCCATTCATCAGTCAATGGACACTTGGGCTGTTTCCATAATTTGGCAAATGTAGATAATGCTGCTATAAACATCAGGGTGCACGTATCCCTTTGAATTAGTATTTTTGTAATCTTTGGGCAAATACCTAGTACTGCAATTGCTGGAACATAGGGTAGTTCCATTTTAAACTTTTACAAGGAACTTCCATACTGTTTTCCACAGTGGCTGCACCAGTTTGCATTCCCACCAACAGTGCCTTCCTTCACATCCTTCCACATCCTCACCAAAACCTGTTGTTTCTTGTGTTGTTGATTTTCATCATTGACAGGTGTGAGGTGATATCTCATTGTAGTTTTGATTTGTATTTATCTGATGATCGGTGGTGTTAGTATCTTTTCATGTGTCTGTTAGCCATCTGTAAGTCTTCTTTGGAAAAATGTCTATTCGTGTCTTCTGCCCATTTTTAAACTGGATTATTTGTTTTTTGGGTGTTGAGTAGTATCAGTTCTTTATATATTTTGGATACTAACCCTCTATCAGATATGTCACTTGCAAATATCTTCTCTCATTCCACAGGTTTGTTTTTAGTTTTTTTTTTTTTTAATTTCCTTTGCTGTGCAGAGGCTTTTTATTTTTTTTTTGTTCACTAGAAAAGATTCTATTTTCTTTAAAAAAATTTTTTTATTATGTTATGTCACCATACAGTACATCATTTGTTTTTGATGTAGCATTCCATGATTCACTGTTTGTGTATAACACCCAGTGCTCCATGTAATACATGCCCTCCTTAATATAGAGGATTTTTATTTTGATGAAGTCCCAATAGTTTATTTTTGCTTTTGTCTCCCTTGCCTCAGGAGACTGTCTAGTAAGAAGTTGCTATGGCTGATGTCAAAGAGGTTACTGCCTGTGTTCCTCTCTAGGATTTTGATGATTACCTGTCTCACATTTAGGTCTTTCATCCATTTTGAATTTATTTTCGTGTATGGTGTAAGAAAGTGGTCCTGTTTCATTCTTTTGCATGTTTCTGTCCAGTTTTTTCCAACACCGTTCATACAGTGATTTTTTTCATCAATTATTATAATTATTATTATATCAGACCACCTGGTCTTTTGGGCCTTGTGCATACACTCGCTGCTGAGGACCATAGATATTGCCAGGCCCTTCTCTAGATCCCTATACTTTGGTACCTCTTCTTCTGGCTCATTAATGCTTCTTTTAGTATTTCTTTTTTTTTTTTAAAAGATTTTATTTATTTATTTGAGAGAGAGAATGAGATAGAGATAGAGAGCACGAGAGGGGAGAGGGTCAGAGGGAGAAGCAGACTCCCCGCTGAGCAGGGAGCCCGATGCGGGACTCGATCCCGGGACTCCAGGATCATGACCTGAGCCGAAGGCAGTCGCTCAACCGACTGAGCCACCCAGGCGCCCTCTTTTAGTGTTTCTATGTTCCCTTTCTCCTAATGGGGGCTTAGGAACCCTCTGCTTATTTCCCTACATCCTGCAGAAGTGTGTAAGCTCATGCAAGAATGTCCTCAAGCCCACTTTTCTTGCTTCTTCTTTTAGTCTTAACTACTCCATTGCTTTCACACCATATTGTGCAAAGAACCAGGGGCTTAGGGGCTTCCCTGTGAGTCTTATAGTCTCCTGAGGCTATGGCTGGGGAAGCAGGGCACAAGGCTTAGATTTTTTTTTTAATTTTTAATTAACATATAATGTATTATTTGTTTCAGGGGTACAGGTCTGTGATTCATTTGTCTTACACAATTCACAGCACTCACCATAGTACCTACCCATCCCAATGTCCATCATCCAGACCCCCCATCCTTCCCACCTCCTTCCGCTCCAGCAACCCTCAGTTTGTTTCCTGAGATTAAGAGTCTCATGGTTCATCTCCCTCTCTGGTTTCATCTTGTTTCATTTTTCCTTCCCTTGCCCTATGATCCTCTGTCTTGTTTCTCAAATTCCTCATATCAGTGAGATCATATGATACTTGTCTTTCTCTGATTGACTTATTTGACTTAGCATAATACCCTCTAGTTCCATCCACATCATTGCCAATGGCAAGATTTCATTTTTTGATGGCTGCATAATATTCCATTGTAGATATACACCACCTCTTCTTTATCCGTTCATCTGTCGATGGACATCTTGGCTCTTTCCATAGTTTGGTTATTGTGGACATTGCTGCTATAATCCTTGGGGTGCCTGTGTCCCTTTGGATCACTACACTTTTATCATTGGGGTAAATACCCAGTAGTGTAATTGCTGGGTCATAGGGTAGCTCTATTTTCAACTTTTGGAGGAACCTCCATACTGTTTTCCAGAGTGGCTGCACCAGCTTGCATTCCCACCAACAGTGTAGGAGGGTTCCCCTTTCTCAGCATCCTCGCCAATATCTGTGATTTCCTGACTTGTTAATTTTAGCCATTTTGACTGGTGTGAGGTGGTATCTCATTGAGGTTTTGATTTTTTGTATTTCCCTGATGCTGAGTGATGTTGAGCACTTTATTCCCCAATCCTACCTGGGGTTCTTCCCCTGCAATTCCACGTGGAAATTTCAATCTCATGGGTCAAACCAAAAGAATCAAATCTCAATTCTTTGCTTTCCCTCTTACCCCATCATTTCTTCTCTAGCTCCAGAAGGCTTCTTTTTTTCCTGTGGGGTGGGAAGTTCCCATATATTATAACTTGCATTCTCATTCTATGATTTAATTTATGAAGAGTCCTCCAATTTTGGTTATTGAAATTTAATAGCTCAGCATTTATGACTGTGAGAATAGCCTTTCTTTTCCTGAAAAGGCTGAGTTTCAAGATTGATGTCTTCATATGGACTTTCAAAAGCCTAGTTAGAAACTTCAAGCTGAGCAATGACTTTTGTTATAGTTGTCTGTCTTTCTCCTTTATAAGAAGTCATAATCTCTGGGATCTAGGTTTAACTACAGAAGGTCTAGGTCAATGGTACTCAACTGGGGTTGATTTTGTTTTCTAGAGAACATTGACAAAATCTGGATACATTTTTGTTTGTCACAGCTGGAGGTTGGTGTTACTGGTGTCTAGTGGGTAGAAGCCAGAGATGCTGCTAAACATCCTCCAATGCACTGGACAACCCCCTACATTGTCAAGAATGCTTAGGCTGAGAAACCCTGCTCTAGGCCTACACAATTAATGACCAAGAAGGGAAAACCTATTGAGTGATATTTTAAAATGTTACCCTGCTGCTTTTAGTATGCAGTAATGTGTTGTAGGTGTTGAGATGTAAGCAAGTTGATACCAGTAGTTTTTTTTTTTACTTCAGTCTTCACTGTAGCCTTTAAACTTATAAAACTGTTAGTAATGAGTGATTAGCTAGTATTTAAACTTCAATTTAACAAATAGTAAACCACAGGTATTATTATCTGTGTTCTAAGTTATATCTACCAACCACAGCCTGCATAAAAGTTTGCTTATAAAGCCACACATAGGCAACACTGTATACTTACTGAGAGTCTTCTGAATTGTAGGCATAATGCCTAGAAAGAACTAATCAGCCTTGATAGTGTTGGATTTGGTAAACCCAAATGTACAATGTGATAACAAATGTTATGGCTAAGATGACCGTATAGTTTATTTCCCAAACTGGGACACATTTGAGAGTGAAAGTTCTATTAATAATCATATTAGGACAATAGGTATAAACTGAAACTGTCCAGGAGCAAATCCTAATCATAGCCCTCTTGAAAGTGACTACCAACGAATATCCAATTAATTCCTTATGAAGTGTAAGTGCTAGCAGCTTACAATATATATCTTTCTAGAAGGAATTATATTTTCACTTGAGGCTTTAGGTGACCTAAGAGCCTTTGCATCTAAAATAACACAGTTGTGACAATACGAGGGTTGACTAGCAGTGGAAAAATTGGGAGCAGGAAATACCTTTCTGGGGCTCCTCAAATTCTACTAGGCATGTGGTCATGTTTTCTGCCTATCTTTTGGGGGAAGTCAGTAGTTCTGGGCTCCTATGAAACACTTTGATGACAACTCTCTTTTTTACGCATGGATCATTCAAAGTGGCTATATGACTGAAACAGGTAAGTCACCTTGACAAATTTGTGCTAGTTGTTTAGCTTATAAGTAAGGTAGATAGTTGGTATTTGGTTTTCAGAGCTAATTTAATACCAGCAGATGGTGCTAAAATGTACAGTTTCTCCCTCTTAAAATAAATATCTAAATTTTCTTTAAAACTATGAACTGAATAAATGCAGGCATATTAACTATTTGTTCTGGAAAGTTCAGATGAGGGTTATGTTTTTCACCATTTAATTTCCTTGAACAGAGCTCCACCTGAAACCTAGGGGCCCCCTTACACTCATACATCCAGGTTCCTTTCAAGCTAAATCAGTTTTCCTTCAGTTAGAATCTCACCCATAGGGAGGCAATTAAAGTACAGAAGATTTTTATCTTATGCCCCAACTGGGAGGCAAAGCTTAACCAGAGATCTATCTACATAGCTGAGCAAAAGATGAGTGTTTGCTACTTCTTGAGATTTTTAGTATTATTTCTTCCCAGCAGAGTACCAGTCTCCCAAGAAAAAAAAATTCTTCTTCATTTCGGAATCTTTCCTCATAGACATAAAGAACATTAGAGCTTATAGGGCATTTAGCAAGCAAGCAAGTCGGTAGCTTTCCAACTATTTTTAACATTGCAACATTTTTTTTCAACTAGAATCTTTCATGGAAGCCAATTTATAAAACAGATAGAAGGTGAATTGCTCTGTTGAAATATGTGTTAGGGGGTTTGGATTTGTGCTCTCTTGGCCTCTCCTTGACTTTCTTATCTATGAGGTAGTCATTGAGCCATGTGCTCAAGCCATGCCTTTGAGTTTGAAGCCTAGGGTTCTACAAAACAGTTTGAAAAACATGATTGCATTCCAGCTCCATAATTTACATACTGGGAAACTGAATCCCGTGAGGGAAAATGCTCAAGGGTATAAAAGAGGGATGGAAAGGCCATTTAGTCTGTTTGGCAGGGTTAAAGTCCATGTGCATGTACAGAGCATGTAGTAGAGCTCTAGTTCTCTGGAGCCTCTTATGAATGGATGTAGATGTGCACATAGGTCCTGTCCTACTTATAACCATATTTAATGTTTTAATAGTGCTCCTCTTCTTCAGTTCATATCCTTGGGAGAAGTGTAAACTCCCCACCTCTGCCAAAGATACCCTTGGGTTAATACCTCATGACCCTCTGATACATACCCTCACTGGGTATAGGTAGCATACTCTTGTTTTGGCCCAAATAAAATTTTGAAATCTTCCCCTTAACTTAAAGCATCCTAATATTACCTTTCTGTGACTTTCTTCTCTCCTATGTCCTTGGGCTTTTATGGTAGGGAGAAAAAGATCTGCTGATCTTATTCAGGCCAAGATGCTTTCTTCAGATGTTCTGTCTTCCACCAAATTGAACTTTCTTCCTTTCATATAATGCAAGCTTTCCTTCCTTTGAGCAGAGATGCCACCCCTCATGGAATTTTTTGGGAGGAGACCAAGGCAGATGTCTAGAGATATATGCCTTCTCAGTGAAATGGGTACCTGAGGTTTTGGAGTGGGGGACTCCTGTGCCAAGGGTTAGTGAGAAAATAAGCATTAAACTAGTATGCATGGCCCAAGACATATATGCCATGGCAGGAAACATACTCAAAAAGCACTTGTCACATTCTCATAAATATAATGCCAGATGATCTCAGGGCCTCAGGTGAGTTTTATCCACCACAATGTGAATGGTACTCCTGGAGTTGTATGACTCTGAGGTACTAAACATGGTGTTAATTAGATTTACAGCCCCAACTTCTGGGGCTCTAACATGGATATATTTGTGTGGACAAATCATGATTATTAGGACCAAAAGGGTCCATAGAGATTACATAGTTCAACCATGTGATTTTACAGATGAATTTTTTAAAGTGATTTCCACACCCAGCATGAAACCCAACACGGGGCTTGAACTCATGACCATGAGATTAAAACCTGAGCTGAGATCAAGAGTCAGACGTTTAACCAACTGAGCCAACCAGGTTGAATTTTAAAAACCCAAATAATAGAAAGGGATTTCTCAAGGCCACATACATGATGGCAGAATTTGGACCAGAAGCCAGGTTTCCTAAGTCCCACTTGATTGTTCTCACCAGTGCACATGATGCTTGCTCCTCCATAAGTGTAAGGATCATGAATCCAGCTCCCCTGGGAAATGGAGTTCTATGAATGGCACTAAAGTATTTGTATTCTTCAGTTGTATTCTGAAGTGTTAAGAGCAAGATGAGGGGTTTGCTAGAGGAGCTGGGGTATCTGGAGGGTCTGGGGAATTTTACCTGGGTTCATCATATCAACCCAGGAAATCTTAGACCCAGGTGAGTGCTGGAACCTTTACTAATAGGCTCAAAAGCTTAATAGGAAGAATGTGAACATTTTAAAAAATATCTACCTCATTGCCCAGGATACTCTAAGACCACCCTCAGTGCTAGGGGATAAAACCCAAACACTGGCAGATTTTCTTAACACAGTCAGACTTGAGGACCTAAGATAACATACCAAAATAATACAGTTAAGCAGACTCCTCATGCCCAACTTCCAGTCTCATTCACTTAAATATAATTTAGGTAACATCATGAAAAACAACATTCTTCTTGTAAGTGGATGTAGACTGCAAGAAAAGTGATCACATGACTTAGCTTTGGCAAGCAGAGAGAAAGCACTAAATTTGGCCCCTATGAAAATGTGTTCTGTAAATGGCTGGTGATCACATAAGTGATAGGGCTTGTTCAACACTGTGTGTGTGTGTGTGTGTGTGTGTGCACATGCGCTTGCATGTTTGGGTCATAGATTTACAAATATCAGCTCTCAAAGTAACCTTATTTATCCCAAGCCCCTTGTTGTACAGATGGTAAACAGTGAGAATGAAAAATGGGCAGTGACTTGCCCAAGGTCATGCAATGCATCAACGACAAAACCTAGGCTAGATCACAATTCCTGTACTCCTTCCTCCTCACCTTACTTTGCACTGGGCTAATAAGATTGGGGCACTTCTCCCACAAGCCATCATTTAACTCTTTTCTTTGCTTTTAAACAGTGGCTTTTGCCTGTTGTCTCTGAAACAATATCCTTTACTATAACAACAGGATTATCTGGAGACTGGAACTGGCCTGTGTTAGGCTGCAAAAGCCCCTACTGTTCTTGAGACAAATCCCTGGTGAAGCAAAAAGGTAGGCAGGAGAGCAGTGTGCATATGGCCACAAAAGGCCATATGAAGAGTAACCCTAAACTGGAAGCCATATGGTCCTTTGAAGTAGCTGACAGTGGCATAAAGGGAGTTTGGTGTGATCATTGTGATTGATTCAACAAACATTTATTAAGGGCCAATTTTATATCAGATACTTTGGTATAGTAGAACATAGCTTTTACCATCCGAATGTCCAAATTCTACTTAGACCACTTGCTTGAAGTGTGATCTCAGACAGGTCATGCCCTGTTTCTTTCTTTCTTTCTTTCTTTCTTTCTTTCTTTCTTTCTTTCTTTC
>NW_027397102.1:2716080-2843187 GCF_003265705.2 Callorhinus ursinus | reverse complement strand
TTCTTTCTTTCTTTCTTTCTTTCTTTCTTTCTTTCTTTCTTTCTTTCTTCTTTCTTTCTTTCTTTCTTTCTTTCTTTCTTTCTTTCTTTCTTTCTTTCTTTCTTTCTTTCTTTAAGATTTTACTTATTTATTTGAGAGAGAGACAGAGAGAGAAAGAGCATGAGCTGGGGGAAAGGCAGAGGGAGAGAGACAAGCAGACTCCCTGCCCAGTAGGGAACCTGACACAGGGCTTGATCCCAGGACTCTGGGATTGTGACCTGAGCTGAAGGCAGATGCTTAACCAACAGCCACCCAGGTGCCCCGGGCATCCCATATTTCTGAGCCTTAGTTTTACCATTTTTTATATAGGAAGAGTAATAGTATCTACCTTCCAGCGTTGTTGGGAGGACTTTAGATGAAATAATATATGTAAAGGGCCTATACAGCTTCTAGTATATAGTGAGTGTGGAATAAATATTCTTTACTTGCTACATGGAATGAAGAGGTGAACATGTAGGAGCTAGCCTACCAAAGGAAATTGATTTCTTCTTTGGACTGGTACTGGACTTCTAGACAAAGAGAATACATTAGTAATGGTGTATATTAGCTTCTGTAAATTTTCTTTGTGACATCTTTGTGGACAGAATGAAGAAACATGGGCTGAATGATGGAGTAGCATAGGATCCATAATTTGAACCCCAAAATGGTTGATTGATGTTTTATGACAGCCTAAAGGAGATATTTAGTTCTACACTGGACTTGTTCCTTTTCTAGACAACATTTTAATCAATGATATGGATGAAGAGATAGGCAGTGATATTATTAAATTGCAGTTGGCAGAAAACTGGGAGAAAGCGCTAATATGTTGAATGTCAGAATCAAGATGTAAAAAATTTTTGGATAGGCTAGTATAACATGTCAAAACAAACACAATGACACGAAATATGAACAAAATAGGTCCTGCTTTTTCAACTACAAATGTCTAGCACAGGGAGATCTGACTGGATTACAATTCTTATAGCTAAGACTTGGGAGTTGCAATGGTAAGGAAAATCTGTGTCCTCAGATGGCCTACTGAGCCAGCGAGAGAGTCCCAGTCCTTGGCCCAGGGCTCTTCCAGGTTCTCCCTGCTCTGCTTCCCGAATGCACCAATCCGGGTCCTTCTCCTTGCCCCACTTTGCGCACATGCCAAAAGAGCCAAGTATGCAGAAGCAGAAGTGTATAAATTGCCCCCTTTGTGCTCAGGGCTCAGACCTTTGGAGACCACTCTCCTCTGAGTCCACTGGCATTAAATAAACCTCCTATCCTCCAAGATCTCTGAGTGCCACTTGGTTCTTCCTTTGGGCAATCCAGTCCAGGTTCCGTAACATTGGGTTTCCTGACTGGGAAACCCAACCTCGCTGGCCCATTGTTGCCACTGGTTTGGGGGCAACAGCGGGGTGGCTACGGAATGAGGGATGATAATGGAGAAGGCACACCCTGCTTAATTTTCGGCAGTCTCCCACCCCAGTCGCCTCAGGCTGGCCCTGCTCCGCTGTTCTCGCTGGACTTGAGGAGACTTGGCAGGTGAGGACCTGGTCCCGACGTTGGATTCTGGTAAGGCCTGGGCCCCCAGGACCCAGATAGGCCCACCCAAATTGGGGTGGAAGGGGAGCCTGATCCCCTCCCAGAGACCTCTTAGAGGTCTCACAAGTAGGGATTCCCAGGGAGGGAATGTAATAACTTCTGGAGTGTGAACATGTGAGTGAATGTGCAGTCTGACTTGGCTAGCTCAAGCAGACTGATTCTGTGACTCCATGGGTGGGCACCCTTAAGGTCCCCAGAAACCTATGGAGTCTGAGTAGGCCCATCTGTGATTCTGTGGTGAACTGCATATAGTCTAGGGCGGCATAGGAATAGTTTCTGTTCATAAGTCACAATGCTGAGACTGCTACGGCTAAGCCTCACTAAGCTCCTTTGGGACACAGCCAGACGGGCATCTGATTGGTCTCCTCATCTTAGGAGGCACCCACCCCGCCTTTGTCTGTCTCTGTGCCACCACACATGGGGACATCACCATGGGGTCAGGGCAGAGGAAACCTACTGTTGTAGAGACCATGATCAAAAATTTCAAGAAGGGGTTTTTGGGAGACTATGGAGTCAGGATGAACCCTGGCAAGTTGAGAACACTATGTGAATTGGAATGGCCCACCTTTGATGTCAGGTGGCCTTCAGAAGGGACACTGGATGTCCCACTGATTCATCAAGTATGGCGAGTCGTAACAGGAGAACCAGGACACCCTGACCAGTTTCCGTACATTGACTCCTGGCTAGGAATTGCTCAGACCCTTCCCCCCAGGTATGATTCACTTGCAATAAGCAGGGACAGGCCCGAGTCTTAATCGCCTCCTCCAAGTGACCTAAAGAAAATCAGCAAAAGTCCCAGTTTCCATAAATCCTAGCCAGAGATCCTGAGGATGAACCGACCCTGCCTCCTCAGTACATACCCCCAAGACCACCTACACCTGGCCCTTCAGCTCCAGACACTCTGCTGCCATTGGTTTTACCGGTGCCCCCAGGCGTGGAGGATCCACCGGCACCCCCAGGCCCAAAAGATCCACTTTCTCCAGGACCAGCAGCCAGGCTGTGCCCCAGGCCGGGTGCAAGTGCCCTCCAAATGCTGGTCTGAGAGATGTGGGAACCCGAGAGGCACGATGAAGATGGGACAGTCCAGCCACGTCATTCCATGATGTATTTTCATCCCTTCTCCACCACCAATTTCCTCAACTAGAAACATAACACCCCAGCCTACTCTGAGAAACCACAGGCCATGGTAGACCTCATAGAATCCCTCTTCCAGACTCATCAGCCAACCTGGGAAGACTGCCAACAGTTACTCTGCACCCTGTTTAACACAGAGGAAAGGAGGAGAATAATGAAAGTTGCGTGGCAGTACCTGGAAGAGCACGCACCAGCGGGAGTCACTGACCCTGCTGCTTGGGCTAATATAGCCACACCTGAAGAGGGCCCAGCATGGAACTTCACCACAACTGAGGGACAGGCCCACATCTGCTGGTACCAGGAGGCCCTCCTCCAGGGAATCTGGGCAGGGGCTAAGAAACCCATGAACATGACTAACGTATCCTCGGTCACTCAACAACCAGGGGAGTCCCCCAGGGACTCTACGAAAGACTATGTGAAGCCTACAGGATATACGCTCCATTTGACCCCGAGGCACAGGAAAGCCAACAGATGGTAAACACCTCTTTCATGGCTCAGGCTGCCCCAGACATCAGAAAAAAAAAAACAAACTTCAGAAATAGAGGGTTTTGCTGGGATGAAAATCACCCAACTAATAGAGATTGCCAATAAGGTCTACATGAACAGGGAGGTTGCAGCCAAAGGGGAAGCCCACAGAAAGATGAAAAAGAAAGTCAGTCTCCTTGCCACCACCCTGAAAGAAAAGGACAACACAAAGATGGGGAGACTCCAACAACCGAAAGGGGGAAAGCCCAGAACCCCCTTGGCAAGGGATCAGTGTGCCTACTATAAAGAAAAAGGGCATTGGAAAAATGAATGTCCCAACTGGGGAAAGGCTCAAAAGCCCAGCTGCTATAAGGAAGAACCCCAAGAGGAAGACCTCATAGGCCTTGTGGGAATGGACTCAGACTGAGGGGGACCAGGCTCTTTCCTCCTTGACCCCATGAGCCCATGGTCAAAATGAAGGTGGGGGGGCCAACCAGTGACTTTTATGGTTGATACTGGGGCCAAGCACTCTGTTGTCACCTCCCCAGTGGCACCTTTCAGCAAAAGGACTGTGACCTTCCTTGGGGCCACTGGGACGTGGGCGATACAGCAGCCCTTTTGCCAGGCTCACCAGTGTGAACTTGGGGGCCACAAGGTCTGACCTGAATTCTTTTATCTGCTCGATTGCCCCATCCCTCTCCTGGGCTGAGACATACTCTCCAAGCTTAAGGCTCAGATAACCTTTGAGCCCACTGGACACACTACCCTCCAATTAAACCCAAGGCAAGAGGAGATGGGGTCTCTAATTATGGCAATTACCACTCCAAGGGAAGAAGAATGGAGGCTATTCTGTGCCCAGGCCCAACCAAGCAGGCTGCTGGATTTCAGAATCACCTTCCCTTCAGTATGGGCTGAAAACAACCCACCTGGACTAGCCCGGAATTGGGCCCCTGTGGGAGGTGCATCCTGGGAGTCAGGATGAACCCTGGCAAGTTGAGAACCCTATGTGAATTGGAATGGCCCAGTTGTTGAACTGACCCCAGGAGTCCAACCTCAGAGGCAAAGGCAATACCCTCTTCCACAAGAAGCTAAGATTGGCATCCAAGAACATCTGACCAAACTCAAAGAAGCAAAGTATTCTAGTTGAGTGCCAGTTGGCCTGTAATACCCCACTCCTGCCAGTCAAGAAGCCAGGAGGGGGATACCTACCAGTTCAAGACCAGTGGGCCATCAACAAGGTGAGCATCTCTCTGCATCCAGTGGTCCTGAATCCATACACCCTCCTCGGCCAAATCCCAGGGTCGGCCAGATGGCCAGATGGTTCACTTGCCTAGATTTGAAGGATGCCATCTTCTGCCTCTGCTTAGTTCCCCAGAGCCAGCCACTATTTGCCTTTGAATGGTCTGAACCTGATACAGGGTGCCAGATGCAACTGAGTTGGACGCTCCTCCGGCAGGGGTTTAAAAACTCCCAACCCTCTTTGGGGAAGCACTGGCCATGGACCCCGTCAACTTCCCAAGAGTGCCACACAATGCACCCTCCTCCAGTATGTGGATGACCTCCTCCTCACCAGTGACACGCAAGAAGACTGTACAAAAGGCACAAAGGCCCTCCTACAGCTCCTGACAGACTCGGGATACCGAGCCTCATGGAAGAAGGCACAAATCTGCCAACAACAGGTCCGATACTTTGGTTTCCTCCTGACCCAAGGGCAAAGAGAACTAGGGCCAGAGAGGAAAAAGGTCATCATTTCCCTGCCACAGCCCCAGACAAAAAGGGGCCTACGAGAATTCCTGGGTGCTGCAGGATTCTGCCGCATCTTGATCCCTGGGTTCTCAACAATAGCAAGACCCCTTTATGATCTCTTAGGGGGACCAGATTGAGAACCCCCTGCCTGGACTTAGAAGCAGAAGCCACTTTCACAGAGATAAAGACCGCCCTGGGGCAGGCTCCAGCCCTGGGCCTACCAGATGTAGAAAAAACCTTCAATCTCTTTGTGCATGAAAAGGAAAAAATAGCGCTCAGCGTACTCACCCAGACTGTTGGACCCTGGAAACAGCCAGTTGCTTACCTGTCAAAGAAGCTGGACCCTGTGGCAGCGGGATGGCCACTGTGCCTCAGGGCGCTGGCAGCCACAGTCCTATTCATCAAGGAAGCAGACAAACTTACCCTGGGGCAAGAACTTAACATCAAGGTCCCTCATGCAGTTGTGTCCCTCATGAATGCACAGTGACACCACTTCCTTTCCAACTCTTGACCAGCACAATACCGAGGGCTCCTCTGCGAAAACCCACGGGTCACCCTCGAAACAGTAAGCACATTAAATCCAGCAAACTTTCTCCCCATGGAAGAGGGGGAACCAGACCATGACTGCTCCAAGGTGACTGATGAAGTCTACGCGAGCTGTCCAGATCTGCGGGATCAAGCCATAAAGAATCCAAAGCTCATGCTGTTCAGCGACGGTAGCAGTTACCTACAAGAGGGTGCCCGGAACGCAATTTATGCCATAACCACAACCACTGAAGTCCTAGAAGCTAAGGCATTACCAGCTGGATGGTCAGCTCAAGGGGCTGAATTATATGCCTTAGTCCGAGCCCTCGCCCTCGGTGAAGGCAAGCAAGTCAACATCTATACTGACTCTCAGTACGCCTTTGCTGTTGTACATATACATGGAGCCATCTACAAGGAAAGGGGCCTCCTAACCACAGCAGGAAAAGCTATCAAGAACAAAGAGGAGATACTGAGACTCCTTGAAGCCATCTGGCTTCCAAAGGAGTAGGAATCCTGCACTGTAAGTGACATCAGAAAGAAGACGACCCTATAGTGCAGGGAAATCATCTGGCAGATGAGGCAGCCAAGACCCCAGCCAGTGAGGAAATGGACAGAGCCCCTTCCTTCACCATGGCCCTAACACCCCCAGAAGTCCCTCCACCCAGTTACACTAAAAAAGAAAAGGAATGGGCCATGGCTGAGAG
This sequence comes from Callorhinus ursinus, assembly GCF_003265705.2. NCBI lineage: Eukaryota > Metazoa > Chordata > Mammalia > Carnivora > Otariidae > Callorhinus > Callorhinus ursinus. The sequence goes on along the minus strand of NW_027397102.1, from coordinate 2,837,008 downwards.
AGACACCCTGACTGAAAAGGGATGGTGGATGATGCCAGATGGGCGCATCTTTTTTCCAACAGCATCTGGAGGGCATCTAGTCAAGGAATACCACCAACTCACTCATCTGGGAAAAACTGCACTAGAGGCCTTTCTCAAGAAGCACTACTACATCAGTCAGCTGCCAGCACTGTGCCAAGCAACAAGTGAAAGACTCATAACATGTGCTAAAAATAATGCTCGGTCTGCACCACAGCCCCCGCCAGGTGTCCAGAGGATGGGAGCAACCCCCTTCGAAGATCTAGAGGTAGACTTCACAGATGTGCAGCCGAGCAGAGGCTTCAGATATCTCCTAGTAATAGTATGCACATACTCTGGGTGGGTTGAAACCTTCCCGACAAGGACAGAGCAAAGCCGGGAAATAGCTAAAGTCCTCTTGTGGGAGATTGTGCCCCAGTTCAGCCTGCCATTAACAATCCATAGTGACAATGGACCCGCATTTGTTGCAGACATTGTACAGGTCTTGACCAAATCTCTCAACATCACCTGGAGACTCCACACTGCTTACCGGCCCCAAAGTTCAGGGAAAGTAGAGCAAATGAATTGCACCCTCAAAGGAACCTTAGCAAAGTTTTGTCAGGAGACTAACTTCCCATGGCTGGATCTGCTACCCCTAGCTCTCCTGCGTGCTCACTGCATGCCCAGGACATCAGGTTTCTCCCCATTCAAATTAATATATGGATGGCCTCCCCCGTGCTTGGGAAGCCTTCCAGGAAATTTGCATCAGGTTGGAGATAAAGGGATACAAGAGCAGCTTCAGGCCCTGGAGACCACCCTGAATAAATTACAAAAGGACACCTTTGAGAGGGCCCCAATCTCCTTAGGGTCTCAGGTACACTCTTTCTAGACAGGGGACTCAGTTTGGGTCAAAGATTGGAAGAAAGACCCCCTCAAACTGCAGTGGACAAGACCCCATACTGTTGTTCTAACTGCCACTACTGCCCTCAAGGTCTCAGGTGTCACCCCGTGGGTCCACCACTCCAGAGTGAAGAAAGCTCATCATTTGGATGAGGAGCTGTGCCAGTGGAGAGTCCAGCCAGACTTCACGAACCCACTCTGGCTTCACTTTTGACGAGACCCCACTGACTGATGGACACCTGCTTACCGTGGTCCCTGGCTCTCATCAGCATGATTTCCCTCATATAGGGAGTCGGACTCTACACCGTTGCCCCTCCTGACTGGACTTTTTCCCAGAGGCTTACTATTGTCATTGCTTATTTGGTGTCCCTAAGGTGTATTATTGCACTTACTTGTCCACGGGTTTCATCTGCTGACGGATTAGCCACGATGGCTCCCTCTACCTAAGGTCATAGGTCCCACTTTTACTGGCCCTCTGCTGTCTACTCCTGAGTGCATTTCACCACGGTTTTGCTGGCTCCAGTCAGTCCCAGTCTTCTGCTACCTGGTGTACTGTTCCTCCTCACTGCCTCTAGCTTGCCTGGCCAGGCAAGGGAGACAAACTCTCATATCACCTTTACTGGCAAATGGACTTTCCAGCTTATCCCCCTCAATCCTGCACCAGAGCCCCCATTAACTTCTTCCACCTGGGATGGGCACACACCAAATGTTAACCTCCATTTTGATGGATACCAGCTTCTTGATACCTCCTGGGAACCTCATAGATGGTGTTCCTACCATGGCCTTCACTCAGGTTACTGGCTGGTAGATATCTACATCTGTGGGGCCCCTACACCTCAACAGCCAAACACCTGTCCTCAGTTCTTTTCATAAGCCTGGGGATGTGAGTCATGGGTGGCAACTTGGCTGGGAATGGAACGATGGTCCACCAGGTGGTGGTGTCTCAAACAGCACAGTGACACCCAGATTTTCTTGTCATGCAGTGCCACCCCGTCCTTTTGCTCTAACAATCACTGTGTACCACTCACCCTCTCAGTCTTAGAACCCAATGCCACATCATGGGCTACAGGAATCATTCTCCTGTTGGGCCAGTATCACCCTAAGGGAATCAACCCCATGACCAAATTTATGATTAAGTCCATGTTCACTCCAAGCCTTACAGTTAACCCCCAGAGTCAGACAGAAAATAACTCACCCTGGCGCATTCCTGGGTCCCCCATCCATATGCAGCAAACATCTATAGCGCAACTGTTAGGTATGATTAATGCCTCCCACCAAGCGCTTAACCACTCAAATCCACCCCTGAGGTCTGACTGCAGGAACTGTATGAAGCCCGGTCCCGTCCAATATCTAGGTGTCATCCTCAACCAATCTACCGTGTCACCTCCCACCTTGGCACCGGGGACCTCAGAGTATCCATTTCTGGCTCTGGTACCACTGTATGGCAACTCTTCCTCTCCTATCATGGGCCACAGTTGGGTCTGTGTGCCTAACAACATTTTTCTGGCTTGTGACCAAGGTGTATACATCTGCATCACTGGCACAATCTATCATGCACACTTGTCAGTCTCTTACCTGATCTTTCAGTCCTCCCCGGGAACAATGCCCCGCTCATATGGAGACCTCCTAGTTGCCCTCAACGTTCCCCCATGGCCATCTTTCTTATCATGAGCCTGCTGGCCGCATCAGGCGTCACCCTCAGCACCACTGGCATCAGGGTGCCCTAGGTTCAGTACCAGGGGTTAACTCAACAACTCATGGTGAATTTTTCTGCTCTCACTCAGTCAGCCCTGGCCCTGCAGTGCCAATTTGATTCACTGGCCTCAGTGGTCCTCCAAAACAGGCACAGGCTCGACTTACTCAAGGCTGCACAAGGCGGGGGGCTCTGCCTCTTCTTATAGGAGGAATGTTGTTTCTATGCTAATGAGTCAGGGATGGTCCAAGAAACTCTGACGCAATTACAGGAACAAGTACATCGCTGGTGGGAATCACTCCAGCGGACAACTTAGTAGGATACCTTCTCACAATGGTTCCCTTGGTTTGCACCCCTGGTCTGCCCCCTCCTATTGCTTCTCCTCATAGTAGCATTTGGTCCTTGTATTCTTAATACCTTTACTAGGTTTATCACTACTCAAATTGCTAAAATCGGACGCCAGTTACTCCTTACTCACTACCACCCCTTAGAAGATGAAAATGATGCCCTCTAAACAAGGTGTTAAAAGGGGCATCAAAGGGGAGAATGATAAGGAAAATTTGTGTCCTAAGGTGGCCGACCAAGCCAGTGAGAGAGTCCCAGTCTTTGCCTCGGGGCTTTCTGGGTTCTGGGTTCTTCTCCCTGCTCTGCTTCCTGCTCGCACCAATCTGGGTTCTTCTCCTTGCCCTGCTTTGCACATGTGCCAAAAGTGCCAAGTATGCGGAAGGAGAAGTGTATAAATTGCCCCTTTGGAGATAACCCTCCTCTGAGCCTGCCAGCATTAAATAAACCTCCTATCCTCCAAGATATCCGAGTGCTGCTTGGTTCTACCTTTGGGCAATCCAGTCCAGGTTCTGTAACAGCAATTGACAGAAAACTCAGTTATGAGCTAAAATTATGACATGGCTTCTAAAAAAAGCTACTACAACCACAGGCTGCTTTTTTGGTATGCAGATCAAAGGAAAGCTAGCTCCATGGTACTGTAGACCTTAAGAGATTTTTTGCCATTTGTCTTTTAGGGCACTGTACCCTCTGGTTTTCATACTGGTTCTTTTTTATCCTTCAGTGTCATTTGTGAAACTCCTCCCCTGTCTCTATTTCCCCACACCCCTAGCTTTATTGGGGTATTATTGATAAATAAAAATTATATACATTTAAGTTGTACAATGTGATATTTTGATACATGTATACATTGTGAAATGTTTGCCACAATCTAGCTAATTAACACAGTCTTCCATTCAAGAATCAATCCCATTTATAAATGCATCAAAACCATAAGATACCTAGGAATAAACCTAAACAAAGAGGTAAAATACCTGTACTCTGAAAACTATAAAACATGATGAAAGAAATTGAAGAGGACACAAAGAAATGGATAAACATTCCATGCTCATAGATTAGAAGAAAAAAATATTTTAAAATGTCTATACTACCCAAAGCAATATACACATTTAATGCAATCCCTATCAAAACACCACCAGCATTTTCCACAGAATAGAACAAATAATTCTAAAATTTGTATGGAGCCATGATAGGCCCCAAATAACCAAAGTGATCTTGAAAAAGAAAAGCAAAGCTGGAGGCATCACAATTCCAGACTTCAAGTTATAGTACAAAGCTGTAGTGATCAGGACATTATGGTACTGGCACAAAAATAGACACATATATCATTGGAACAGAATAGAAAACCCAGAAATGAACTCACAACTCTATGGTCAATTATTCTTCAACAAAGCAAGAAAGAATTTCCAATGGGAAAAAGACAGTCTCTACAACAAATGGGAAAACTGGACAGCTACGTGCAAAAGAATGAAATGGGACCACTTTCTTCCACCATACACAAAAACAAATTCAAAATGGATGGAAGACCTAAATGTGAGACAGGAAACCATTAAAATATTAGAGGGAACATAGACAGTAACAACTTCAGCCATAGCAACTTCATTCTAGATATGTCTCCTTAGGCAAGGGAAACAAAAGCAAAAACAAACTATTGGGACTTCATCAAAAGAAAAAGCTTCTGCACAGTAAAGGAAACAATCAACAAAACTAAAAGGCAAAAGGATTAGAAGATGGCAGAGGAGTAGGAAACCTAAATTTCATCTGGCCCCAGGAATTTAGCTAGATATTTATCAAACCATTCTGAACACCTACAAACTAAACAGGAGATCAAAGAAAAGAATAGCAACAACTCTATGAACAGAAAAACGACCACTTTCTGGAAGATAGGACATGTGGAGAAGTGAATCCGAGGCGATATACAGGAAGATAGACCGTGGGGGGAGGAAGCATCCATCAGCCAGGTACCAGCAAGTGATAGAGCAGGGGAGCACAAAATTGGAACTTTTTGAAGTCTGTTCCGCTTAGGGATGTTGCTGCAGTCACTAAGCAGGGGGTAGAACCCTCATTGGGATAGTGTGGTCTCAGGACCCTTGGGGTCACAGAAAGACCGGGGGTGCCTTAGTGCAGTTGAACTCCCAGGTATTGGAGCGGGGAAGCTGGCTGCAAAGACAGAGCCAAGGAGCGGGCTCTCAGCTCTGGGTTGCCATAAACCATGATCTGAGGCACAGTCGGGCCACTAGTCTTTGAGCAGGTACCCAATAAGTGGCAGATCCGAGGAGACTCCCCTTCCTCCCCTGGGAGGAGAAGCAAGGGAGAGCACTGCAGGAATCTACTGGGTTTGGAGACTCCAAACGGGGTCGTGTGCCAAAGATAGAAATGCTTGGTCACAGGCCAGGGGAGCACGGATTGTGGCTGGAGACCAGGGAGATAGGAGAGATTGACTGCTTTTTTCTGGGGGCTCACTGAGGAGTGGGGCCCAAGTTCATGGCTCCTCCAGGGCCAGAGATTTGAAGGCCAACATTTTCATTCTCATCCTCCAAAGCTGTACAGAACTCTTGCAAGGAATGAAAGCTACTGAGAGCAAACCGGAGCAGATTACTAGCCTGGCCCCAGTCAAGGGTGGGGCAATTCCGCCTTGGGCAAAGACATTTGAGAATCACTGCAACAGGCCCCTCCCCCAGAAGATCAGCAAGAACATCCAGCCGAGACCAAGTTTACCGACCAATGACAACTGCAGAACTCTAACACTAGGGGAATACAGCACATAGAATTCATGGCTCTTTTCCCTCATAATTCTTTAGTCTTTCAAAGTTAATTTTTAAAATGTTCTTTATTTTTTCTTTTTCTATTTTTTAATTTTTCTTTTTCCCTTTTTCAACGATCTTAACAATTCCTTTTTTTTCTAACAGACAAAAATGCACCCAAAATTTAGTGTATAGCTCTGATCTATTTACCATCTTGATCACATTTTTTTTTTCTTTCCCTTTCTTTCCCCCCAGGTTTCGGGTCTCTTCTGATTTGTCTAGTATATATTATTCTGGGATCGTTGTTACCCTGTTAGCATTTTGTTCTCTCATTCATCTATTCTCCTCTGGACAAAATTAGAAGATGGACAAACTCACCTCAAAAAACAAAAAAGAACAAGAGGCAGTACTGATTGCCAGGCACCTAATCAATATGGATATTAGTAAGATGTTGGAACTAGAGTTCAGAATGATGATTATAAAGATACTAACTGGGCTTGAAAAAAGCATGGAAGATACTAGAGAATTCCTTTCTGGAGAAATGAAAGAACTAAAATCTAACAAAGTAGAAATCAAAAAGGCTATTAATGAGGTGCAATAAAAAATGGAGGCTTTAACTGCTAGGATAAATGAGGATGAAGAGAATTAGTGATATAGAAGACCATATGATGGAGAATAAAGAAGCTGAGAAAAAGAGAGATAAACAACTACTGGATCATGAGGGCAGAATTCAAGAGATAAGTGATACCATAAGATGAAACAATATGAGAATAATTGGGATCCCAGAAGAAGAAGAAGGACAGAGAGGGGCAGAAGGTATATTGGAGCAAATTATAGCAGAGAACTTCCCTAATTTGGGGAAGGAAACAGGCATCAAAATCCAGGAGGCACAGAGAACCCCCCTCAAAATCAATAAAATACATCAACACCCTGACCCATCTAATAGTAAAATGTGCAAGTCTCAGAGACAAAGAGAAAATCCTGAAAGCAGCTTGGGAGAAGAGATCTGTAAACTACAATGATAGAAACATTAGGTTGGCAGTAGACCTATCCACAGAGACCTGGCAGACCAGAAAGTACTGGCATGATATATTCAGAGAACTAAACGAGGAAAATATGCAGCCAAGAATACTATAACCAGCTAGGCTGTCATTGAAAATAGGAGAGATAAAAAGCTTCCAGGACAAACCAAAACTAAAAGAATTTACAAACACCAAACAAACCTTACAAGAAATATTGAAAAGGGTCCTCTAAGCAAAGAGAGAGCCCCAAAGTAACATAGACCAGAAAGGAATAGAGACAATATACAGTAACAGTGACCTTACAGGCAATACAATGGCACTCATTTCATATCTTTCAATAGTTACCCTGAATGTAAATGGGCTAAATGCCCCAATCAAAAGACACAGGGGATCAGATTGGATAAAAAACAAGACCCATTGATATGCTGTCTGCAAGAGACTCATTTTCGACCCAAAGATACCTCCAGATCAAAAGTGAGGGGCTGGAAAACCATTTACCATGCTAATGGACATCAAAAGAAAGCTGGGGTGGCAATCCTTATATCAGACAAATTAGATTTTAAACCGAAGAGTATAATAAGAGATGAGGAAGGACACTATATCCTTCTTAAAGGGTCTATCCAACGAGAAGATCTAACAATTGTAAATATCTATGCCCCTAACATGGGAGCAGCCAATTATATAAGCCAATTAATAACAAAATCAAAGAAACACATTGACAATACAATAATAGTAGGGACTTTAACTCATGGCAATGGACAGATCATCTAAGGAAAAGATCAAGAAGGAAATAAATCAGAAATAAAGCAGAAATCAATGAAATAGAAACCAAAAGAACAGTAGAACAGATCAACGAAACTAGGAGCTGGTTCTCTGAATGAATTAATAAGATTGATAAACCCCTGACCAGACTTATCCAAAAGAAAAGAGAAAGGATCCAAATAAATAAAATCATTAATGAAAGAAGAGAGATCACAACCAACACCAAAGAAATACAAACAATTATAAGAACATATTATGAGCCAGCAAATTAGATAACCTGGAAGAAATAGATGCATTCCTAGAGATGTATCAACTACCAAAACAGAACCAGGAACAAACAGAAAACCTGAACAGACCCATAACCACTAAGGAAATTGAAGCAGTCATCAAAAATCTCCCAACAAACAAGAGCCCAGGACCAGATGGCTTCCCAGGGGAATTCTACCAAACATTTAAAGAAAAATTAATACCTATTCTTCTAAAACTGTTCCAAAAAATAGATATGGAACGAAAACTTACAAACTCTTTTTATGAGCCCAGCATTACCTTGATCCCAAAACCACACAAAGACCCCATCAAAAAGGAGACTTATAGACTAATATCCCTGATGAACATGGATGCCAAAATTCTCATCAAAATACTAGCCAATAGGATCCAACAGTACATTGAAAGGATTATTCACCACGACCAAGTGGGATTTATTCCTGGGCTGCAAGGTCGGTTCAACATCTGTAAATCAATCAATGTGATACAATACATTAATAAAAGAAAGAACAAGAACCATATGATCCTCTCAAGAGATGCAGAAAAAGCATTTGACAAAGTACAGCATCCTTTCTTGATTAAAACTCTTCAGAGTGTAGGGATAGAGGGTACATACCTCAATATCATAAAAGCCATCTATGAAAAACCCACAGCGAATATCATTCTCAATGGGGAAACACTGAGAGCTTTCCCCCTAAGGTCAGGACACGGCAGGGATGTACAGTATCACCACTGCTATTCAACATAGTATTAGAAGTCCTAGCCACAGCAATCAGAAAACAAAAAGAAATAAAAAGCATCCGAATTGGCAAAGAAAAAATCAAACTATCAATCTTGGCAGATGATATGATACTTTATGTGCAAAACCCAAAAGACTCCACCCCAAAACTGCTAGAACTCACACGGGAATTCAGTAAAGTGGCAGGATATAAAATTAATGCACAGAAATCAGTGGCATTTCTATACACCACCAACAAGACAGAAGAAAGAGAAATTAAGGAGTCGATCCCATTTACAATTGCACCCAAAACCATAAGATACTTAGGAATAAATCTAACCAAAGAGGCAAAGGATCTGTACTCAGAAAACTATAAAATACTCATGAAAGAAATTGAGGAAGACACAAAGAAATGGAAAAACGTTCCATGCTCATGGATTAGAAGAACAAATATTGTGAAGATGTCTATGCTACCTGGAGCAATCTACACATTTAATGCAATCCCTATCAAAATATCATCCACTTTTTTCAAAGAAATAGAACAAATAATCCTAAATTTGTATGGAACCAGAAAGGACCCCGAATAGCCAGAGGAATGTTGAAAAAGAAAAACAAAGCTGGTGGCATCACAATTCCGGACTTCAAGCTCTATAATAAAGCTCTAATCATCAAGACCGTATGGTACTGGTAAAAAAACAGACACACAGATCAATGGAACAGGATAGAGAGCCCAGAAATGGAACCTTAACTCTATGGTCAACTAATCTTCGACAAAGCAGGAAAGAATGTCCAGTGGAAAAAAGACAGTCTCTTCAACAAATGGTGGACATTTGGACTTGGACAGTCACATGCAGAAGAATGAAAATGGACCATTTTCTTACACCACACATAAAAATAGACTCAAAATGGTTGAAAGACCTAAATGTGAGGCAGGAGTCCATCAAAATCCTAGAGGAGAACACAGGCAGCAACCTCTTCGACCTCAGCCACAGCAACTTCTTCCTAGAAACATTGCCAAAGGTAAGGGAAGCAAGGGCAAAAATAAACTATTGGGACTTCATCAAGATAAAAAGCTTTTGCACAGCAAAGGAAACAGTCAACAAAACCAAAAGACAACTGACAGAATGGGAGAAGATATTTGCAAAGACATATCAGATAAAGGGCTAGTATCCATAATCTATAAAGAACTTATCAAACTCAACACCCAAAGAACAAATAATCCAATCAAGAAAGGGCAGAAGACATGAACAGACACTTCTGGAAAGAGGACATACAAATGGCCAACAGACACATGAAAAAGTGTTCAACATCAATCTGCATCAAGGAAATACAAATCAAAACCTCAATGAAATACTACCTCACACCAATCAGAATGGCTAAAATTAACAAGTCAGGATATGACAGATGTTGGTGAGGATGCAAAGAAAGGGGAAGCCTCTTACTCTGTTGGTGGAATGCAAGCTGGTGCAGCCACTCTGGTAAACAGTATGCAGCTTCCTCAAAAAGTTGAAAACAGAGCTACCCTACGACCCAGCAATTGAACTCCTCGGTATTTACCCCAAAGACACAGATGTAGTGAAAAGAAGGGCCATATGCACCCCAATGTTCATAGCAGCAATGTCCGCAATAGCCAAACTGTGGAAAGAGCAGAGATGCCCTTCAACAGATGAATGGATAAAGAAGATGTGGTCCATATATACAATGGAATATTACTCAGTCATCAGAAAGGATGAATACCCAACTTTTGCATCAACATGGATGGGACTGGAAGAGATTATGCTAAGTGAAATAAGTCAAACAGAGAAAGTCAATAATCATATAGTTTCACTTATTTGTGGAACATAAGGAATAACATGGAGGACATTAGGAGAAGGAAGGGAAAAATGAAGGAGGGGGAAATTGGGGGGAGAGACGAACCATGAGACTATGGACTCCAAGAAACAAACTGAGGGTTTTAGAGGGGAGGTGGGTGGGGGGATGGGTTAGCCCAGTGATGGGTATTAAGGAGGGCACGTATTGCATGGAGCACTGGGTGTTATATGCAAACAATGAATCACGGAACACTACATCAAAAATGAATGATGTACTGTATGGTGACTAACATAACATAATAAAATAAAATTAAAAAATCACATCTCTAGCATGACAGAGGAGCTATCATATCAATTTTCTGAAATAACACTTGTCAAGTAGCTGAATGCATAGTTTTATACCTACATCTTTGCATAGTTCTCTGATTTTCTTTTCCTTAGGTCACATTCTCCTAATGAGAATTACTGGGTCAAAGAGTATGTGTTTTAAAATTTGAAAACATTGTCAAACTTTACTTCAGAAATGGTGTGAAGACTGTTTAATTGACAAGGTCTTATATCACACAGCTATCTACTTATAAGTCCTGTCCCAGAATCCTGTGTATAAAACAGCATGCAGGAGCATGTGTGAATGGGGACAAAGGTAGGACTTTGTGGAATGGAATAAATGGAATAAATAAGTGCAAGGTCAGAAAAGAAGTCAGAGGGAATTATTGAATTTATCACATAACTGGAATTTAGCCCCACATCTTGCCATACCAAAGGTAATTAAGAGAAAAATTAAATAAAAGAATAGCATTGTTGGCTTATAAAATTGATAAAGGTAATGATAGTGTTAGTATGATTGTAGGAAATATACATTCATACATTGTTCATGGAATGAAAATTGGTACAACTTTTCTAGGGGACAATTTGAGAATTTATTTTAAAAGCTTTGAAGTTGTTCTTGTCCTTTAAACTAGTAGTTCTACTTATAAGATTTTATCCTAAGGAAAGAATGTGAACAAATGTCTGTGTGTATGGGTTATTCAATAAGTTGATGTTGGGGTAGCCATCTGTTCAATTTTTAAGGAAATATATTCAGATATCCAACTTGTACCATATAGAAAAATTCCATAGGATTTGAGATACAAATGTAAAAAGGAAACTAGAAAGGTATTATAAGAAAACATAGGATATTTGTATAACTTCTCTTTGGTTTTCTAAAATTTTTTATAGCATCCTGTTTTTATTTCATGTTTACAATAACTTAGAACTCTGAGAATAATAAAAGTTTCCTTCTGCTCTTTATTTCACTGTTTTATTTGATTTGCTTGTTTTGTTCTTTATTTTTAATATGGGAGGCTTTCCTATAGGGGAGGGCTTATCAACTGGTGATCTTCACTATAAGATGACTGAGAACCTGGCTAGTTTACTGGGGACCCCCAAATGGCATAATCTATAGGTCTTTTCTGTGGGAGTAGTTCCAGTTTTTTCAGAGGTGAATTCTCCAATTTTCTGTCTGGAAAATACATATCTGGCTGCTTGTGTTCTTACATTAAAATTTCATAAAGCGCCACTATTTTCAATATGATGCCCTTTCACTACCTCCCACTCTACCTGGGACATCTGCGCCTGGGGGCTTCTGTGGATCAATTTTTAAAAACGAACTTCCAGTCTCCTGCTAGAGTAGGGAAAATGTATTTTTCTGGCTAACCAGCATGAGGGAAGGAACCTGAGAGTGTTCTAAAAGCACTTCTTATACACATACAACCAAACCTCTGTTTTCAGGCTCCTGATGCACCTCTGCTTTCTTTGGTCACTGCTATCTAATTTCTGAGCTTTTGAGGAGTTCTGTGACATGCATTGTCTGGCTTCTCATTTCACATCCCCACGTTCTGCCACAGGCACTTGCTTTTCAGCTTTTTCAGCTCTGCTAAACTGCATTTGCTTTCCATCATTTAAAAATGTATTTACATATCTTCAATTTTGAATTTATCTTTGTGTAAGGTGTAAGAGAATGGTCCAGTTTCATTCTTCTGTATGTAGCTGTCCAATTTTACCGACACCATTTATTAAAGAGACTGTTTTTTTTCCATTGCATGTTTTTTCCTGATTTGTCAAATATTAGTTGACCATAGAGTTGAGGTTCCATTTCTGGAGTCTCTATTCTGTTCTATTGATCTATGTGTCTGTTTTTGTGCCAATACCATGCTGTCTTGGTGATCAGAGCTTTGTAATATAGCATGAAGTCAGGCAACGTGATGCCTCCAGCTTTGTTTTTCTTTTTCAACATTCCTATGGTGATTCGGTGTCTTTTCTGGTACCATACAAATTTTAGGATTGTTTGTTCCAGCTCTTTGAAAAATGCCAATGGTATTTTAATAAGGATGGCATTGAAAGTGTAGATTGCTCTGGGCAGCATAGACATTTTCACAACGTTTCTCTAATTTCTCTTTCTACAGTGGCATTGTTTGTGTATAAGAAACAACTGATTGCTGTAAATTGATTTTGTATCCTGCCACATAATGGAATTGCTGTATGAGTTCCAGTAGTCTGGGGCTGGAGTCGTTTGGGTTTTCCACATACAGTATCATGTCATCTGTGAAGAGAGAGAGTTTGACTTCTTCTTTGCCAATTTGAATACCTTTTATTTCTTTTTGTTGTCTGATTGCTGTTGCTAGGAATTTTAGTACTATGTTGAACAATAGTGGCGAGAGTGGGCATCCTTTATGTGTTCCAGATCTTAAGGGAAAGGCTCTCAGCTTTTCCCAATTGAGGCTGATATTCGCTGTGGGTTTTTCATAGATAGATTTTGTGAACTTGAGGAATGTCCCCTCTATCTCTATACTCTGAAGAGTTTTAATCAGGGAAGGATGCTGTATTTTGTCAAATGCTTTTTCTACATCAATTGAGAGCACCATATGGTTCTTCTCTCTCCTCTTATTAATGTGTTCTATCACGTTAATTGATTTGCAAATGTTAAGCCACCCTTGCATCCCGGGGATAAATCCCACTTGATTGTGGTGGATGTTCCTTTTAATGTATTGTTGGATCCTATTAGCTAGGATTTTGTTGTGGATTTTGGAACCCATTTTCATCATGGATATTGGTCTGAAATTCTCCTTTTTGATGGGGTCTTTGCCTGGTTTGGGGATTAAGGTAATGATGGCCTCATAGAATGAGTCTAGAAGTTTTCCTTCTGTTTCTCTTTTTTGAAACAGCTTCAGGGGAATAGGTATTATTTCTTCTTTGAATGTTTGGTAGAATTCCCAGGTGAATCCTTCAGGCCCTGGACTCTTGTTTTTTGGCAGGTTTTTGATCATTGCTTCAATCTTGTTACTGGTTATTGGCCTATTCAGGCTGTCAATTTCTTTCTGTTTCAGTCTTGGCAGTTTACAGGTTAGGAAGGCATCCATTTTATCCAGATTCCTCAGTTTATTGGCATATACTTGTTGATAATAATTTCTAATAATTGTTTCTATTTCCTTGGTGTTAGTCGTGATCTCACCCCTTTCATTCATAATTTTATTAATTTGGGTCCTTTCTCTCTTCTTTTGGATAAGTCTGGCAAGTGGTTTATCGATCTTATTAATTCTTTCAAAGAACCAGCTTCTAGTTTCGTTGATCTCACCTACTGTGTTTCTGGTTTCTAATTCATTGATCTCTGCTCTAATCTTAAATATTTCTCTTCTAATGTGTGACTTAGCCATCGTTTGTTGCTTTTTCTCTAGTTCTTCAAGGAGTAAAGTTAGTTGGTGAATTTGGGATTTTTCTACTTTTTTGAGTGAGGCTTGGATGGCTATGTATTTCCCCCTTAGGACTGCCTTTGTGGTATCCCATAGATTTTGAACCAATGTGTTTTCATTCTCATTGCTTTCCATGAATTGTTTAAGTTCTTCTTTGATTTCCTGGTTGACCCAAACATTCTTGAGCAGAGTGGTCTTTAGCTTCCAAGTGTTTGAATTTCTGCCAATTTTTTGTTGTGATTGGGTTACAGTTTTAAAACATTATGGTCTGAGAATATGCAGGGAATAATCTCAATCTTTTGGTATCAGTTGAGACCAGATTTGTGACCCTGTATGTGGTCTATTCTGGAGAAAGTTCCATGTGTGCTCAAGAAGAATGAGTATTCTGTTGTTTTAGGGTGGAATGTTCTGTATATATCTATGAGGACCATCTGGTCCAGTGTGTCCTTCAAAGGTCTTATTTCTTTGTTGATTTTCTGCTTAGATGAGCTGTCCATTGCTGAGAGTAGAGTATTGATGTCTCCTATAATTAATGTATTGTTATCAATATGACTTTATTTTGTTTAACAGTTGGCTTATGTAGATGGCTGCTCCCATGTTGGGGGCATAAATATTTACAATTGTTAAGTCTTCTTGTTGGATAAACCCCTCAATAATGATATATTGTCCCCCTGTGTCTCTAACTGCAGTCTTTAGCTTAAAATCTAATTTGTCTGATACAAGAATTGCTACCCCAGCTTTCTTTTGAGGTCCATTGGCATGGAAGATGGATCTCCATCCCTTCACTTTCAGTCTGGATGTATCTTCAGGTTCAAAATGAGTCTCTTGTAGGCAGCATATGGATGGGTCCTGTCTTTGTATCCAATCTGCAACCCTGTGCCATTTTATGGGAGCATTTAGGCTGTTCACGTTGACAGTGATTCTTGAAATATATGAATTTATTGTCATTATGTTGCCTGTGAAGTCCTTGTTTCTACAGATTGTCTCCATAAATTTCTGTTCTATATCAGTCTTGGGGTCTTTCTCCTTTTATAGAACCCCCCTTAATATTTCTTGCAGGGTAGGCTCAGTGGTCACATATTCTTTCAGTTTCTGCCGGTCGTGAAGCTCTGTATCTCTCCATCCATTCTAAATGACAGCCTTGCTGGATATAGTATTCTTGGCTGCATGTTCTTCTCATTTAGTACCCTGAACATATCTTGCCAGCCCTTTCTGGCTTCCCAGGTCTCTGTGGATAGGTCTGACATTATTCTGATATTCCTCCCTCTGTACATAAGTAATCTCTTCCCCCTAACTGCCCTTAAGATGGTTTCCTTGGTTCTAAGATTTGTGAGTTTTACAATTACATGCTGGGGCGTTGGCTTGTTTTCCTTGCTCTTGGGAGGGGTCCTCCCTGCCTCTAGGACACGAATGTTTGTTTCATTCCCCAGATTAGGGAAGTTCTAAGCTACAATTGCTCAAATATATCTTTTAGTCCTCTCTCTCTCTCTCCACCCCCCCAGGGATCCCAATAATTCTGACGTTGGAACGTTTCATGGTGTCACTCATTTCTCTGATTCTGTTTTCATGGATTTTGTGTTGTTTCTCCCTGGCCTCCTATTTTTCCTTCTTTTCTATCAATTGGCCTTCTAGATTATTAATTCTTTCTTCTTCCTCGCTTACCCTAGTTGTTAGGGTATCTTGATTAGATTGGATCTCATTGATAGCATTTTTAAGTTCTGCCAGTTCAGCTTTCATTTCTGCCCTTAGAGACTCTATGTTGCCATTAATCAATTTCTCCTTTCTAGCTATTGCCTTAATAACTGTTACCCTGAAGTCCATTTCCAACATCTTGCGTGTATCTGTATCCCTTTGTAAATTTGTGGCAGAAGTCAGTCTCTGAGTCTTTCCTGTTTTGGGGGTTCCTCCTCCTAGTCATTTTGTTGATGGGTGGTTGAGGGAGTGTAGATAGTCCAAATTATTGACCACAACCCAAGCAAGATGCACCTGTTTTATAGGGACTTTAGGGTTGTTGGTCTCTTTTTCTCCCAGCCTGTCTTCTTGGGGAGGGGCCTGCCATGCTGTTACTCAGGCAACCCTGTTTGGGCAGAGTTGCCCTTCCCCCTCTGGGGGGGGGCATGGGTTCAGTGAAAACCGGTTTGGGGGGCATTTATTTTCTGGTGGCTTTCCCTGGTGGCTTTCTGCATTTCTTCTGAGAGTCAGAGAAGAAAAGACCGTTTCCAACCCTCTGCCTCAGAGCAGAGATATCACAGTCTGTTCTTCAGTGAGCTCTCCAGGCCACACTATCTCTGTTTCTGTCTGTGTTGCTATAAACTGCAGCATCCTGGGTTGTTCGCCCCCCACAGGGCTCCCAGTCCTCACCTCCATGTTGGGGCACGGAGGCATGTCTCTGCCATTTGTGTGTCTAAAACCACCAGGTACCTCCAGTTCAAATATGAGGCCCACTGCTCCAGGGTTTCAGTCCGGGGGCTGCCCTAAAGTCCTTTCCCAGCTGCTCCTGGTCTGAGTCTGTGCCCTGACCCCAGTGAGGGAAGCTATCACTCACTGACGGTGTAAGTTCTCCATGGCTCCCTCCCCCTTCCGTTTATCTTCAGATATGTTCCTGTGGAATCATGGCACCCCGCTTCATACCTCAAAACCAACTGCCTGGGATATTGTGTTTGTAGACATCCAGATATATCTTCTTATTCCTCAGGCTGATTTCATGGGTGTTCAGAGTGGTTTGGTAGGTATCCAGCTCAATTCTGGGGACTGATTGGAATAGGTTCCCCTACTCCTCCACCATCTTTTCCCCCATTTCCTAGAAATATTTTTAGACAATAGAAAAAGAAGGGAAAATTTTTAATTCATTTTAAGAGGCTAACATAATCTTGAGAGCAAAAGCTAAGATATTAGAAAAACAAAATTATTTTATTTATTCCAGCTTTACTGAGGAATAATTGACAAAATTGTAAGATATTTAAAGTGTATATTGTGATGATTTGGTATATGTGTACATTGTGAAAAGATTCCCCACATCAAATTAATTAATAGATTCATCACCTCACGTATTTATTTTTTCTTTTTTGGGGGAATGAGAATATTTATATTTTACCCAGCAAATTTCAACTATACAATACAATATTATCAACTATAGTCACCATATTATATAGTAGATCCTCAGACCTTATTCATTTTATAATTGAAAGTTTATATCATTTTACTAATTTCTCCCTATTTCACCACTCCTCAGCCCCTGGAAACCACTTTCCTACTGCCTCATTTCTATAAGCTCAACTTAAAAAAATTTTTTTTGAAGACTCCACATATAAGTGATACCATGCAATATTTGTCTTTGTCTGGCTTATTTTGCTTAGCATTTATGCCTTCCACTTCATTTATGTTGTCACAAATTACAGGATTTCCTGCCTTTTTAAGGCTGAAAAATACTCCAATGTATGTATATGTATGTGTATGCATATACACACACTACATTCTTTATCATTTCATCCATTGATTGACACTTAGGTTGTTTCCATACTATGGCTATTGTGGTTAATAGCTGTAAAGAACACGGGGGTTCAGATATCTCTTTGAGATAATCATTTTGTTTCCTTTGTTTATACACCCAAAGTGCGGTTTCTGGTTCATATGGTAGTTCTATTTGTAAATTCTTGAGGAACCTCCATTCTGTTAATCACAGTGGCTGTACTAACATACATTCCCACCAAGAGTATACAAGGGTCTTCTTTTCTCCACATCCTCACATTTGTTATCTCTTGCCTTTTTGATAACAGACATCCTATACAGGTATTATATGATATCTTTTTTAAAAATTTTATGTTTTTATTTTAATTCCAGTTAGTTAACATACAGTGTTATATTAGTTTCAGGTATACCATATAGTGATTCAACCCATCCATACAACATCTGGTGCTCATCATCTGCACTCCTTAATCCCCATCACCTATCTCACTCATCCCCACCGCCCACTTCCCCTGTGGTAATGATCACTTTGTTCTCTATAATTAAGGGTCTGTTTCTTAGTTTCTATCTCTTTCTGTGTCTCTCTTTTTAAATTTGTTCCTTTGTTTTGTTTCTTAAATTCCACATATGAGTAAAATCATATGGTGTTTGTCTTTCTCTGAGTGACTTATTTCACTTAGCATTATACAATACACTCTAGCTCCACCCATGTTGTTGCAAATGGCAAGATTACAATTTTTTATGGTTGAATAAAATCAAATATATATATATCTCACATACATATATACATCATATCTTCATTACCCATT
This sequence comes from Callorhinus ursinus, assembly GCF_003265705.2. Lineage (NCBI taxonomy): Eukaryota > Metazoa > Chordata > Mammalia > Carnivora > Otariidae > Callorhinus > Callorhinus ursinus. The sequence goes on along the minus strand of NW_027397102.1, from coordinate 2,818,753 downwards.
CAACTATCAAATGACACTGGGCCTGCTTCCATAACTTGGCTATTGTAAATAATGCTGCTATAAACATAGGGGCGCAAGTATCCCCTTAAATTAGTGTTTTTGTATTCTGTGGGAAAATAGTGCAGTTACTGGATTGTAAGGTAGTTCTATTTTTAAATTTTTGAAGAACCTCCATATTTTTTTCTGCAGTGGCCGCACCAGTTTGCATTCCCACAAACAGTGCACAAGTGTTCTTTTTCTCTGCATCCTTGCCAACACTCGTTGTTTCTTATGTTGTTGATTTTAGCCATTCTGACATGTGCGTGGTGATATCTCAGTGTAGTTTTGATTTGTATTTCCCTAATGATCAGTGATGTTGAACATCTTTTCATGTGTCTGTTGGCTATCTCTATGTCTTCTTTGGAGAAATGTCTGTTCATGTTTTCTGCCCATTTTTAAATTGGATTATTTATTTTTGGGGTGTTGAGTTGTATCAGTTTTTTATACAATTTGGATACTAACCCTTTATCAGATATTCATTTGCAAATATCTTCTTGCATTCCATAGGTTGCCTTTAAGTTTGTTGATTATTTCCTTTACTGTGCAGAGGATTTTTATTCTGATGAATTCCTAATAATTTATTTTTGCTTTTCTTTCCCTTCCCTCAGGGGACATATTAAGAAAAAGTTGCTACATTCAATGTCAAAGACGTTACTGCCTGTGTTTTCTTCTAGGATTTCAATGGTTTCCTGTCTCATATTTAGGTCTTTCATCCATTTTGAATTTATTTTTGTGTGTGGTGTAATAAACTGGGCCATTTTCATTCTTTTGCATATCGCTGTCCAGTTGTCTTAACATCATTTGTTGAAGAGACTGCCCTTTTCTAATTGGATATTCTTTCCTGCTTTGTTGAACATTAATTGACCACATCATTACGGGTTTATTTCTGAGTTTTCTCTTCTGTTCTGTTGATCTATATGACTACTTTTTGCCAGTACCATACTGTTTTGATTACTTCAGCTTTGTAATATAACTTTAAGTCTGGAATTGTGATGCCTTCAACTTTGTTTTTCTTTTTCAAGATTGCTTTGGCTCTTTGGAGGAGTTTTGTGGTTACATACAAATTTTAGAACTGTTTGTTCTAATTCTATGAAAAATACTATTGATATTTTATTTTTTATTTTTTTAAAAATTTTATTATGTTATGTTAGTCACCATACAATACATCATTAGTTTTTGATGTGGTGATCCACGATCCACTGTTTTCGTATAAAACCCAGTGCTCCATGCAGTACATGCCCTCCTTAATACCCATCACTGGGCCAACCAATACCCCCTTCCCCTTCCCCTCTAAAACCCTGTTTGTTTCTGAGTCCATACTCTCATGGTTCATCTCTCCCTCCAATTCCACACCCCTCATTTTCCCTTCCTTCCCCTAAGGTCCTCCATGCGATTCCTTATGTTCCACAAGTAAGTGAAACCATATAATAATTGACATTCTCTGCTTGACTTATTTCACTCAGCATAAAATCCTCCAGTCCCATCCATGTTGATGTGAAAGTTGGGTATTCATCCTCTCTGATGGCTGAGTCATATTCCATTGAATAAATGGACCACATCTTCTTTATCCATTCATCTGTTGAAGGGCATCTCGGCCCTTTCCACAGTTTGGTTATTGCAGACATTCTTGCTATGAACATTGGGGTGCATATGCCCTTCTTTTCACTATGTCTGTGTCTTTCGGGTAAATACCCAGGAGTGGAATTGCTGGGTCATAGGGTAGCTCTATTTTTAAATTTTTGAGGAACCTCCACACTGTTTTCCAAAGTGGCTGTACCAACTTGCATTCCCTACCAACAGTGTAAGAGGGTTCCCCTTTCTCCACAACCTCTCCAACATTTGTTGTTTCTTGTCCTGTCCATTTTTGCCATTCTAACTGGTGTAAGATGGTATCTCAATATGGTTTTGATTTGAATGTCCCTGATGGCTAATGATGATGAACATTTTTGCATGTGTCTCTTAGCCATTTGTATGTCTTCTTCAGAGAAGTGTCTTTTCATATCTTCTGCCCACGTTTTGACTTGATTATTTGTTTTTTGGATGTTGAGTTTGAGAAGTTCTTTATAGAGCTTGGATATCAGCCCTTTATCTGTAGTGTCATTTGCAAATATCTTCTCCCATTCTATGGGTTGCCTATTGTTTTTTTGACTGTTTCCTTTGTTCTGCAGAAGGTTTTATCTTGATGAAGTCCCAAAAGTTCATTTTTGCTTTTGTTTCACTAGCATTTGGAAATGTATCTTGAAAGAAGTTGCTGTGGGTGATGTCAAAGAGGTTACTGCCTATGTTCTCCTCTAGGATTTTGATGGATTCCTATCTCACATGGAGGTCTTTCATCCACTTTGAGTTTATCTTTGTGAATGGTTTTAGAGAATGGTCGAGTTTCATTCTTCTGCATGTGGCTGTCCAATTCTACCAGCACCATTTATTGAAGAGACTGTCTTTTTTCCATTGCATGTTTTTTCCTCCTTTGTCGAAGATTATTTGACCATAGAGTTGAGGATCCATATCTGGGTTCTCTATTCTGTTCCATTGGTCTGTATGTCTGTTTTTGTGCCAGTACCATGCTGTCTAGGTGATCACTGCTTTGTAATATAGCTTGAAATCAGGCCATGTGATGCCCCCAGCTTTGTTTTTCTTTTTCAACATTTCCTTGGCGATTCGGGGTCTTTTCTGATTCCGTATAAATTTTAGGATTGTTTGTTCCAGCACTTGGAAAATGTCATTGGAATTTTGATTGGGATGGCATTGAAGGTATAGATTGCTCTGGGTAGCATAGACATTTTAACAATGTTTGTTCTTCCAATCCATGAGCATGGAATGTTTTTCCATCTTTTTGTGTCTTCTTCAATTTCTTTCATGAATGTTCTGTAGTTCCTAGAGTGTAGATCTTCTACCACTTTGGTTAGGTTTATTCCAAGGTATCTTATGGTTTTTGGTGCTATTGTAAATGGAATCGTTTCTCTAATTTCCCTTTGTACAGTTGCGTTGTAAGTGTATAAGAAAGCAACTGATTTCTGTGCATTGATTTTGTATCCTGCCACATTACTGAATTGCTGTATGAGTTCTAGTAATTTGGAGGTGGAGTCTTTTGGGTTTTCCACATAAAGTATCATGTCATCTGCAATGAGAGAGAGTTTGACTTCTTCTTTGCCAATTTGAATACCTTTTATTTCTTTTTGTTGTCTGATTGCTGTTGCTAGGAATTCCAGTAGTCTGCTGAACAATAGTGACGAGAGTGGGTATCCTTGACGTGTTCCTGATCTTAAGGAAAGGCTCTCAGCTTTTCCCCATTGAGGATGATATTCGCTGTGGGTTTTTCATAGATGGATTTTATGAACTTGAGGAATGTTCCCTCTCTTCCTATACTCTGAAGAGTTTTAATCAGGAAAGGATGTTATATTTTGTCAAATGCTTTTTCTGCATCAATTGAGAGCACCATATGGTTCTTCTCCCTGCTCTTATTAATGTGTTCTATCACACTGATTGATTTGCAAATGTTGAACCACGCTTGCATCCCGGGGATAAATCCCACATGGTCATGGTGGATGATCCTTTTAATGTATTGTTGGATCCTATTAGCTAGGATTTTGTTGAGGAGTTTGGAATCCATATTCATCAGGGATATCGGTCTGAAATTCTCCTTTTTGATGGGGTCTTTGCCTGGTTTGGGGATTAAGGTAATGCTGGCCTCATAGAATGAGTAATGAAGTTTTCCTTCTGTTTCTATTTTTTGAAACAACTTCAGTAGGATACGTATTATTTCTTCTTTGAATGTTTGGTAGAATTCCCTAGGGAATCCATCAGGCCTTTGACTCTTGTGCTTTGGAAGTTTTTTTAAATATTTTATTTATTTATTTGACAGAGAGAGAGATAGTGAGAGCAGGAACACAAGCAGGGGGAGTTGGAGAAGGAGAAGGAGGCTTCCCGTGGAGCAGGGAGCCCGATGCGGGGCTCGATCCCAGGACCCGGGGATCATGACCTGAGCCAAAGGCAGACACTTAACGACTGAGCCACCCAGGTGCCCCTGGGAGGTTTTGGATCACTGCTTCAACCTCGTTACTGGTTATTGGCCTATTCATGTTGTTAATTTCTTCCTGTTTCAGTCTTGGCAGCTTATAGGTTTCCAGGAAGGCCTCCATTTCATCCAGATTGCTCAGTTTATTGGCATATAGTTGTTGATAATAATTTCTAATAATTGTTTCTATTTCCTTGGTGTTAGTCGTTATCTCTCCCCTTTCATTCATAATTTTATTAATTTGGGTCCTTTCTCTTTTCTTTTGGATAAGTCTGGCCAGTGTTTTATCGATCTTATTCTTTCAAAGAACAAACTTCTAGTTTCGTTGATCTGATCTACTGTGTTTCCGGTTTCTAATTCATTGATTTCTGCTGTAATTTTAATTATTTCTCTACTAATGCATGGCTTAGGCATCGTTTGTTGCTTTTTCTCTAGTTCTTTAAGGTGTAGAGTTAGTTGGTGAATTCGGGATTTTTCCATTTATTTGAGTGAGGCTTGGATGGCTATGTATTTCCCCCTTAGGACCACCTTTGCAGTATCCCATAGGTTTTGGACCGATGTGTTTTCATTCTCATTGATTTCCATGAATTGTTTAAGTTCTTTAATTTCCTGTTTGACCCAAACATTCTTGAGCAGAGTGGTCTTTAGCTTCCATGTGTTTGAATTTCTGCCAAATTTTTTCTTGTGATTGGGTTCCAGTTTTAAAGCATTGTGGTCTGAGAATATGCAGGGAATAATCTCAATCTTTTGGTATCAGTTGAGACCAGATTTGTAACCCAGTATGTGGTCTATTCTGGAGAACGTTCCATGTGCACTCGAGAAGAATGAGTATTCTGTTGTTTTAGGATGGAATGTTCTGTAAATATCTATGAGGTCCATCTGATCCAGTGTATCATTCAAAGTTCTTATTTCTTTGTTGATTTTCTGCTTAGATGATCTGTCTATTGCTGAGAGTGGAGTATTGACGTCTCCTACAATTAACATATTGTTATCAATTTGATTATTTTGGTTAACAGTTGGCTTATGTAGATGGCTGCTCCCATGTTGGGGGCATAGATATTTACAATTGTTAGATTGTCTTGTTGGATAGACCCTTTAAGAATGATATAGTGTCCTTCTGTGTCTCTAATTACAGACTTTAGTTTAAAATCTAATTTGTCTGAAATAAGAATTGCTACCCCATCTTTCTTTTGAGGTCCGCTGGCATGGAAGATGGATCTCTATCCCTTCACTTTCAGTCTGGATGTATCTTTAGGTTCAAAATGAGTCTCTTGTAAGCAGCATATGGATGGGTCCTGTCTTTGTATCCAAACTGCAACCCTGTGCCATTTAGTACCCTGGATATGTCTTGCCAGGCCTTTCTGGCTTGTCAGGTCTCTGTGGATAGGTCTGATGTTATTCTGAAGTTCCTCCCTCTGTACGTAAGCAGTCTCTTTCCCCTAACTGCCCTTAAGATAGTTTCCTTGGTTCTAAGATTTGGAAGTTTTACTATTAAATGCTGGGGTGTTGGCCTGTTTCCCTTCGTCTTGGGAGGGGTCCTCTCTGCCCCTAGGATGTGAATGTTTGTTTCCTTCCCCAGATTAGGGAAGTTCTCAGGTACGATTTGCTCAAATACATCTTCTAGTCCTCTCTCTCTCTCCACTCCCTCCGGGATTCCAATTATTCTGACATTGGAATGCTTCATGGTGTCACATATTTCTCTGATTCTATTTTCATGAATTCTGAGTTGTTTTTCCCTGGGCTCCTCTTTTCCTTTTTATCTATTATATTGTCTTCCAGGTCGCTTATTCGTTTTTCTGCCTCACTTACCCTAGCTGTTAGATTATCTAGATTGGATTGAATCTCATTGATAGCAGTTTTAAGTCTGCCAATTCAGCTTTCATTTCTGCCCTTAGAGACTCTATGTTGCCATTAATTGATTTCTCCATTCTAGCCATTGCCTTCACAATTGTTAGCCTGAATTCCATCTCTGACATCTTAGCTATATCTGCATCCATTTGTAAATCTGCAGCATAAGTCATAATGTCTGAGTCTTTTCTATTTTGGGGGCTCCTCCTCCTAGTCATTCTGTTGATGGGTGTTTGAGGGAATGTATAGAGTCCAAATTATTGACCAGAACCCAAGCAAGATACACCTGTTTTCTAGGGACGTTAGGGTTGCTGGCCTCTTGTTTTCCCAGTCTGTCTTCTGGGGGAGGGGCCTGCCACGCTGTTACTCAGGGAACCCTTTTCGGGCGGAGTTGCCCTGCCCTCCTGTGGTGGGGGATGGGCTCAGTGGGAATCAGTTTTTGGGGCTTTTGTTCTCTGGTGGCTCTCCCTGGTGGCTTTCTGCATCTCTTCCGCGAGTCAGACCAGAAGAGACTGTTTCCAACCCTCTGCCTCAGAGCAGAGAGACCGCAGTCTGTTCTTCAGTGAGCTCTCCAGGCCACACTGTCTCCGTTTCTGTCTGTGCTGCTATAAACTGCAGTGTCCTGGGTTGTGCACCCCTCTGCAGCACTCCCAGTCCTGCCCTTTGTGCTTCTAAAACCACCAGCTGCTCCCAGTTCGCTTGCGCATCCCCGCAGCTCCGGGTTTCCGCCCCGGGGGCTGCCCTAAACTCCTTTCCCTACCGCTATGGGTCTGCAAGTCTGTGCCCTGTCCCCAGCGCGCGAGGCTCTTGCTCACCGGCGATGTAGGATCCCCATGGCTAGGAACCCTCCTGTTGCTGTTTATCCTCTCATATCTGCCCATGGAATCAGGGCTCCCCGCTTAGCACCTCAAAACCAATCGCCTGCGATATCCTGTTTGTAGAGATCCAGATCTTCTTACATCTCAGGCTGGTTTCATCGGTGCTCAGAGTGGTCTGGTAGATATCCAGCTCAATTCCGGGGACCAGTTGAAATAGGGTCCCCTACTCCTCTGCCATCTTTCCTTCCGAGCCTACGATTGGTATTTTGATAAGGATATCTTTAAATCTGTAGATTGTTTAGGTAGTTATAGACTTTTAAACAATATTTGTTCTTCCTATCCATGAGTATGGATTGTCTTTCAATTTCTGTATCCTCTTCACTTTCTTTCATCAGGATTTTATAATTTTCTTAGTACAGGCCTTTCAACTCTTGGGTTAGGTACTTATTTCTATGTATCTTGCTATTTTTGGTGCAAGTGTAAATGCGATTGTTTTCTTAATTTCTTTCCCTGCTGCTTTATTATTGGTGTATAGAAATGCGACAGATTTCTGTATGTTTATTTTGTATCCTGCAACTTTATTGAATTCAATTGTTAGTTCCAGTAGTTTTTTAGTGGAATCTATCAGGTTTTCTTTATAAAATATTATGTCATCTGCAAATAGTGAAAGTTATACTTTTACGTTATTGATTCGGATGCCTTTATTTCTTTTTATTGTCTGATAGCAGTGGCTAGGACTTTAGGTATTAAGTGAGGTTTAACAGCATTATTGATTTTTTTTCAAAAACCAGCTCCTGGTTTCGTTGATCTGTTCTATTTTTTTTAAGTTTCTATATCATTTATTTCTCTCTTTTCTTTAATATTTCCTTCCATTTGATGGTTTTGGGTTTTTTTTTCTTTTTCTAGCTCCTTAGGTGTAATGTTAGGTTATTTTTTTCAGGTTTTATTTTTATTTATTTTAAAAATTATGTTTAATTACCTAGCATATAGTACATTATTAGTTTTTGATGTAGTGTTCAACAATTCATTAGTTGCCTTTAACACCCAGTGCTCACCACCACATGTGCCCTCCTTTTTTTTAAAATTTTATTTTATTATGTTATGTTAGTCACCATACAATATATCATTAGTTTTTGATGTAGTGATCCACAGCTTCATTGTTTTTGTATAACACCCAGTACTCCATGCAGTACGTGCCTTCCTTAATACCTATCACCAGGCTAAGCCATCCCCCCACCTCCTCCCTTCTAACACCTTCAGTTTGTTTCTCAGAGTCCATAGACTCTCATGGTTCATTTCTTCCTCTGATTTCCCCGCCTTCATTTTTCCCTTCCTTCTCCTAATGTCCTCCATGCTATTCCTTATGGTCCATAAACAAGTGGAACTATATGATAATTGACTTTCTCTGCATGACTTGTTTCACTTAGCATAATTAATCAGCTCCAGTCCCATCCATGTTGATGTAAATGTTGGGTATTCATCCTTTCTGATGGCTGAGTCATATTCCATTGTATATATGGACCACATCTTCTTTATCCATTCATCTGTTGAAGGGTATCTCTGCTCTTTCCACAGTTTGGCTATTGCGGACATTACTGCTATGAACAGTGGGGTGCATATGGCCCTTCTTTTCACTGTATCTGTGTCTTTGGGGTAAATACCGAGAAGTGCATTTGCTGGGTCATAGGGTAGCTCTATTTTTAATTTTTTTGAGACACCTCCACACTGTTTTCCAAAGTGGCTGTACCAACTTGCATTCCCACCAACAGTGTAAGAGGGTTCCCCTTTCTCCACAACCTCTCCAATATTTGTTGTTTCTTGTCCTGTCCATTTTTGCCATTCTAACTGGTGTAAGGTGGTATATCAGTTTTGATTTGATTTGAATTTCCCTTATGGCTAATGATGATAAACATTTTTTCACGTGTCTCTTAGCCATTTGTATGTCTTCTTTGGAGAAATATCTGCTCATGTCTTCTGCCCATTTTTTGACTTGATAATTTGTTTTTTGGGTGTTGAGTTTGAGAAGTTATTTATAGATCTTGGATACCAGCCCTTTATCTGTAGTGTCATTTGCAAATATCTTCTCCCATTCTGTGGATGCCACGTGTCCTCCTTAATACCCATCACCTGGTTACCCCATCCCCACACCTCCCTCTCTTTTGTAACCCTCAGTTTGTTTCCTAGAGTCCCGAGCTCTCATGATTTGTCTCCTTCTCTGATTTTTTCCCATTCAGTTTTCCTTTCCCCATGGTCCTCTGTGTTATTCCTTATGTTATACATATGAGTTAAACCATATGATAATTGCCTTCCCCTGCTTGACTTATTTCACTCAGCATAATCCTCTCCAGGTCCACCCATGTCGATGCAAATGGTAGGTATTCATCCTTTCTGATATTGAGTAATATTCCATTGTATACATGGATCACATCTTCTTTATCCATTCATCTGTTGAAGGGCATCTCAGCTCCTTCCACAGTTTGGCTATCTTGGACATTGCTACTATGAACATTAGAGTGCAGGTGCCCTTTCTTTTCTCTATGGCTGTATATTTGGGATAAATTCCTAGTAGTGCAATTGCTAGGTCATAGGGTAGCTCCATTCTTAACATCTTGAGGAATCTCCATACTGTTTTCCAGAGTGGCTATACCAGCTCGCATTCCCACCACTAGTATAAGATGTTTCCCCTTTCTCCACAGCCTCGCCAACATTTGTTGTTTCCTGTCTTGTTAATTTTTGCCATTCTAACTGGTATTAGTTGGTATCTCATTGTGCTTTTGATTTGTATTTCCCTGATGGCTAGTGTTGTTGAACATTTTTTCATGTGTCTGTTAGCCATTTGTATGTCTTCTTTGGAGAAATGTCAGTTCATGTCTTCTGGTCCTTTCTTGACTGGATTATTTGTTTTTTGGGTGTTGAGTTTGAGAAGTTCTTTATAGATCTTGGATATCAGCCCTTTATCTGTAATGTCATATGCAAATATCTTCTCCCATTCTGTGGGTTGCCTCTTAGTTTCATTGACTATTTCCTTTACTGTGCAGAAGCTTTTTATCTTGATGGAGTCCTGAAATTTCATTTTTGCTTTTGTTTCCCTTGCCTTTATATACATATCTTTAAAGAGCTCGCTGTCGCCAGTGTTGAATAGGTTACTACCTGAGTTCTTCTTCAGGATTTTGATGGATTCCTGTCTCACATTGAGTTCTTTCAGCCATTTTGAGTTTATCCTTGTTAATGGTGTAATAGAATGGTCCAGTTTCATTCTTCTGCATGTGGCTGTCCAATTTTCCCGACACCATTTATTGAAGATTCTGTCTTTTTTCCATTGGATATTCTTTCCTGATTTGTTGAAGATTAGTTAACCATACAGTTGAGGTCCATTTCTGGGGCCTCTATTCTTTTCCATTGATCTATGTGTCTGTTTGAAGAGACTGTCTTTTTTCCATTGCATGTTTTTTCCTGCTTTGTCGAAGATTATTTGACCATAGAGTTGAGGATCCATACCTGGGCTCTCTATTCTGTTCCTTGGTCTATATGTCTGTTTTTGTGCCAGTTCCATGCTGTCTAGGTGATCACTGCTTTGTAATATAGCTTCAAATCAGGCAACTGGATGTCCCCAGCTTTATTTTTCTTTTTGAACATTTCCTTGGCGATTTGGGGTCTTTTCTGATTTCACACAAATTTTAGGATAGTTTGTTCCAGTGCTTTGAAAAATATCATTGGAATTTTTATTGGCATGGCGTTGAAGGTATAGATTGCTCTGGGTAGCATAGACATTTTGACAATGTTTATTCTTCCAATCCATGAGCATGGAATGTTTTTCCATCTTTTGTGTCTTCTCCAATTTCTTTCATGAGTGTTCTGTAGTTCCTAGAGTACAGATGGTTTACTTCTTTGGTTAGGTTTATTCCGAGGTATCTTATGGTTTTTGGTGCTATTATAAATGGAATCATTCTCTAATTTCACTTTTTACAGTTGCATTGTTAGTGCATAAGAAAGCAACGTGATTTCTGTGCATTGACTTTGTATCCTGCCACATTACTGAATTGCTGCATGAGTTCTAGTAATTTGGGGGTGGAGTCCTTGGGTTTTCCACATAAAGTATCATGTCATCTGTGAAAAGAGAGAGTTTGACTTCTTCTTTGCCAATTTGAATACCTTTTATTTCTTTTTGTTGTCTGATTGATGTTGCTAGGACATCTAGTACTATGTTGAACAATAGTGATGAGAGTGGGCATCCTTGATGTGTTCCTGATCTTAAGGGAAAGGCTCTCAGCTTTTCCCCATTGAGGCCAATATTCGCTGTGGGTTTTTCATAGATGGATTTTATGAACTTGAGGAATGTTCCCTCTATCCCTATACTCTGAAGAGTTTTAATCAGGAAATGATGCTGTATTTTGTCAAATGCTTTTTCTGCATCAGTTAAGAGCACCATATGGTTCTTCTCTCTCCTCTTATTAATGTGTTCTATCACATTGATTGATTTGCGAATGTTGAACCACCCTTGCATCCCGGGGATAAATCCCACTCGGTCGTGGTGGATGATCCTTTTAATGTATTGTTGGATCCTATTAGCTAGGATTTTTTTTTGAAAATTTTGGAATCCATATTCATCAGTGATATTCGTCTGAAATTCTCCTTTTTGATGGGGTCTTTGCCTGGTTTGGGGATTAAGGTAATGCTGGCTTCATTGAATGAGTCTAGAAGCTTTCTTTCTGTTTCTATTTTTTGGAATAGCTTCAGGAGAATAGGTATTATTTCTCCTTTGAATGTTTGGTAGAACTCCCCAGGGAATCCTTCAGGCCCTGGACTCTTGTTTTTTGGGAGGTTTTTGATCACTGCTTCAATCTTGTTACTGGTTATTGGCCTATTCAGGCTGTCAATTTCTTTCTGTTTCAGTCTTGGCAGTTTACAGGTTAGGAAGGCATCCATTTTATCCAGATTCCTCAGTTTATTGGCATATACTTGTTGATAATAATTTCTAATAATTGTTTCTATTTCCTTGGTGTTAGTCGTGATCTCACCCCTTTCATTCATAATTTTATTAATTTTGGTCCTTTTTCTTTTCTTTTGAATAAGTCTGGCCAGTGGTTTATCGATCTTATTAATTCTTTCAAAGGACCAGCTTCTAGTTTGGTTGATCTGATCTACTTTGTTTCTGGCTTCTAATTCATTGCTCTCTGCTCTAATCTTAATTATTTCTCACCTAATGTGTGGCTTAGGCATCGTTTGTTGCTTTTTCTCTAGTTCTTTAAGGTATAGAGTTAGTGGGTGAATTCGGGATTTTTCTATTTTTTTTGAGTGAGGTTGGATGGCTATGTATTACCCCCTTAGGACCACCTTTGCAGTATCCTATAAATTTTAGACCAATGTGTTTTCATTCTCATTGCTTTGCATGAATTGTTTAAGTTCTTCTTTGATTTCCTGGTTGACCCCATCGTTCTTGAGCACAGTGGTCTTTAGCTTCCCAGTATTTGAATTATTGCCAATTTTTTCTTGTGATTGGGTTCCAGTTTTAAAGCATTATGGTCTGAGAAGTTGCAGGGAATAATCTGAATCTTTTGATATCAGTTGAGACCTGATTTGTGACCCAGTATGTGGTCTATTCTGGATAAAGTTCCATGTGCACTTGAGAGAAATGAGTGTTCTGTTGTTTTAGGGTGGAATGTTCTGTATATATTTATGAGGTCTATTTGGTCCAGTGTGTCCTTCAAAGGTCTTATTTCTTTGTTGATTTTCTGCTTAGATGATCTGTCTATTGCTGAGAGTGGAGTATTGAGGTCTCCTACAATTAATATATTATTATCAATATGACTCCTTATTTTGGTTGACAGTTGGCTCATGTAGATGGCTGCTCCCATGTTGCAGGCATAGATATTTACAATTGTTAGGTCTTCTTGTTGTATAGACTCTTCAAGAATGATATAGGGTCGTTCTGTGTCTCTAACTACAGTCTTTATTTTAAAATCTAATTTACCTGATACAAGAATTGCTACTGCAGCTTTCTTTGGAGGTCTGCTGGCAGGGAAGATGGATCTCCATCCCTTCACTTTCAGTCTAGATGTATCTTTAGGTTCAAAATGAGTCTCTTGTAGACAGTATATGGATGGGTCCTGCCTTTGTATCCAATCTGCAACCCTGTGTCATTTTCTGGGAGCATTTAGGCCATTCACGTTGAGAGTGATTCTTGAAAGATATGAATTTATTGTCATCATGTTGCCTGTGAAGACCTTGTTTTTATAGATCGTCCCTGTAAATTTCTGTTGTATATCACTCTTGGGGTGTTTCTCCTTTTATAGAACCTCCCTTAATATTTTTTGCAGGTCCAGCTTAGTTGTCACATACTCTTTCAGTTTCTGCCAGTCTTGAAAGCTCTGTATCTCTCCATCCATTCTAAATGAAAGCCTTGCCGGATAAAGTATTCTTGGCTGCATGTTCTTCTCATTTAGTACCCTGAATATGACTTGCCAGCCCTTTTTGACTTATCAGGTCTCTGTGGATTGGGCTGACGTTATTCTGATGTTCCTCCCTCTGTATGTAAGGAATCTCTTTCCCTTATCTGCCCTTAAGATGGTTTCCTTGGTTTTAAGATTTGTGAGTTTTGCCATCACATGCTGGGATCTTGGCCTGTGTTCCTTGATCTTGGGACGGGTCCTCTCTGCTCTAGGACATGAATGTTTTTTTCATTCCCCAGATTAAGGAAGTTCTCAGCTACGATGTGCTCAAATATATCTTCTAGTCCTCTCTCTCTTTCCACCAACTCCGGGATTCCAATAATTCTGACATTGGAACGTTTATGGTGTCACTTATTTTTCTGATTTTATTTTCATGGATTCTAAGTTGTTTTTTCTTGGCCTCCTCTTTTCCCTTTATATCTATTAAACGGTCTTCCAGGTCACTAATCATTTCTTCTGCTTCGCTTACCCTAGCTCTTAGATTATCTAGATTAGATTGGATCTCACTGATAGCATTTTTAAGTTCTGCCAATTCAGCTTTTATTTCTGCCCTTAAAGATTCTATTTTGCCTTTAATTGATTTCTCTATTCTAGCTATTGTCTTCATAGTTCCTAGCCTGTATTCCATATCCGACATCTTGGTTATATGTGAATCCATTTGTAAATCTGTGGCATAAGCCATAGTCTCTGTTTCTTTCCTATTTTGGGCATTTCTCCTCCTAGTCATTCTGTTGATGGGTGGTTGAGGGAATGTACAGAGTCCAAATTATTGACCACAACCCAAGCAACCTGCACCTGTTTTATAGGGACCTTAAGGTTGCTGACCTCTTGTTCTCCTGGCCTGTCTTCTTGGGGAGGGGCCTGCCATGCTGTTACTCAGGCAACCCTGTTTGGGCAGAGTTGCCCTGTCCTCTGTGGCGGGGGATGTGCTCAGTGAAAACCGGTTTTAGGGGGCTTTTGTTCTCTGTTGGCTTTTCCCAATGGCTTTGCACATCTCTTCTGAAAATCAAAGCAGAAGAGACCGTTTCCAACTCTCTGCCTCAGAGCAGAGAGATCACAGTCTGTTCTTCAGTGAGCTCTCCAGGCCACACTATCTCCTTTTCTGTCTGTGCTGCTATAAACTGCAGTCCTGGATTGTGCACCCCTCAGCAGTTCTCACTCCCAGTCCTTGCCTCCAGGTCGTGGCACATCTCTGCCCTTTGTACTTCTTTTTTTTTTTTTGTAAAAATTCTGATTTTAATATTTTGACCATTTCTTTATTGAGGAAGCAAAATGATATTTAGCTGCATGCATACCAACATTACCTAAATTATTTATGACAATTTAGAATGTTAATGTGTATCTGAATATTGGATACATTTTAAACTTAGTATGTTTACAATTAAAATTTTGGCACTATATTTTGACTAGTTTTGGTTTGACTATATTTTAAATTATCTGTGATCTTTCCTCTCCCCATTTATACCTTAGTTAAGTGAGAGCTGGAAATCCTGGAGTCTATAGCAGGGTTTTCAACAGGCAGCATCTTAGAATCTTTCAATTTGTTTGTTTTTTTAACTAAGCAGAAATGGAATGGTAGTCTAATGCATTTGGGTAGCCCTGCCTTTTTTTATTTTTAATTTTTTATTGCTATGTTAATCACCATACATAACATGACTAGTTTTGGATGTAGTGTTCCATGATTCATTGTTTGTGCATAACACGCAGTGCTCCACGCAGAACGTGTCCTCTTTAATACCCATCACCAGGCTAACCCATGCCCCCACCCTCCTCCCCTCTAGAACCCTCAGTTTGTTTTTCAGAGTCCATCGTCTCTCATGGTTCGTCTCCCCCTCCGATTTCCCCCCTTCATTCTTCCCCTCCTGCTATCTTCTTCTTTTTTTTTTCTTAAAATCTATTGCATTATTTGTTTCAGAGGTACAGATCTGTGATTCAACAGTCTTCCACAATTCACAGCACTCACCATAGCACATACCCTCCCCAATGTCTATCACCCAGCCACCCTATCCCTGCCACCCCCCACCACTCCAACAACACTCAGTTTGTTTCCTGAGATTAAGAATTCCTCATATCAGTGAGGTCATATGATACATGTCTTTCTCTGATTGACATTTCACTCAGCATAACACCCTCCAGTTCCATCCACGTCATTGCAAATGGCAAGATCTCATTCCTTTTGATGGCTGCATAATATTCCATTGTGTATATATACCACATCTTTATCCATTTATCTGTCAATGGACATCTTGGCTCTTTCCACAGTTTGGCTATTGTGGACATTGCTGCTATAAACATTGGGGTGCACATACCCCTTCGGATCCCTACATTTGTATCTTTGGGGTAAATACCCAGTAGTGCAATTGCTGGATCGTATGGTAGCTCTATTTTCAACTGTTTGAGGAACCTCCATACTGTTTTCCAGAGGGGTTGCACCAGCTTTCATTCCCACCAACAGTGTAGGAGGGTTCCCCTTTCTCTGCATCCCCGCCAACATCTGTCGTGTCCTGACTTGTGAATTTTAGCCATTCTGACTGGTGTGAGGTGGTATCTCATTGAGGTTTTGATTTGGATTTCCCTGATGCCAAGTGATGTTGAGCACTTTTTCATGTGTCTGTTGGCCATTTGGATGTCTTCTTTGGAAAAATGTCTGTTCATGTCTTCTGCCCATTTCTTGATTGAATTATTTCTTCTTTGGGTGTTGAGTTTGATAAGTTCTTTATAGATTTTGGATACTAGCCCTTTATCTGATATGTCATTTGCAAAAATATTTTCTCCCATTCTGTCGGTTGTCTTTTGGTTTTCTGGACTGTTTCTTTTGCTGGGCAAAAGCTTTTTATCTTGATGAAATCCCAGTAGTTCATTTTTGCGCTTGCTTCCCTTGCCTTTGGCGATGTTTCTAGGAAGAAGTTCCTGCAGCTGAGGTCAAAGAGGTTGCTGCCTGTGTTCTCCTTTAGGATTTTGATGGACTCGTGTCTCACGTTTAGGTCTTTCAACCATTTGGAGTCTATTTTTGTGTGTGGTGTAAGGAAATGGTCCAGTTTCATTCTTCTGCATGTGGCTGTCCAATTTTCCCAACACCATTTGTTGAAGAGACTGTCTTTTTTCCATTGGACATTCTTTCCTGCTTTGTCAAAGATGAGTTGACCATAGAGTTGAGGGTCCATTTCTGGGCTCTCTATTCTGTTCCATTGATCTATGTGTCTGTTTTTGTGCCAGTACCATACTGTCTTGATGATAACAGCTTTGTAATAGTGCTGGAATTCTGGAATTGTGATGCTGCCAGCTTTGCTTTTCTTTTTCAACATTCCTTTGGCTATTCGGGGTCTCTTCTGGTTCCATACAAATTTTAGGATTATTTGTTCCATTTCTTTGAAAAAAGTGGATCGTATTTTGATGGGGATTGCATTGAATGTGTAGATTGCTCTAGGTAACATTGAAATCTTCACAATGTTTGTTCTTCCAATCCATGAGCATGGAACGTTTTTCCATTTCTTTGTGTCTTCCTCAATTTCTTTCATGAGTATTTTATAGTTTTCTGAGTACAGATCCTTTGCCTCTTTGGTTAGATTTATTTCTAGGTATCTTATGGTTTTGGGTGCAATTGTAAACGGGATCGACTCCTTAATTTGTCTCTCTTCTGTCTTGTTGTTGGTGTATAGGAATGCCACTGATTTCTGTGCATTGATTTTATATCCTGCCACTTTACTGAATTCCTGTATGAGTTCTAGCAGTTTTGGGGTGGAGTCTTTTGGGTTTTCCTCATAAAGTATATCATCTGCAAAGAGTGAGAGTTTGACTTCCTCTTTGCCGATTTGGATGCCTCTGATTTCTTTTTGTTGTCTGATTGCTGTGGCTAGGACTTCTAATATTATGTTGAATAGCAGTGGTGATACTGGACATCCCTGCCACGTTCCTGACCTTAGGGGGAAAGCTCTCAACTTTTCCCCATTGAGAATGATATTGGCTGTAGATTTTTCATAGATGGCTTTTATGATATTGCGGTATGTACCCTCTATCCCTATACTCTGAAGAGTTTTTTTCAAGAAACGATGCTGTACTTTGTCAAATGCTTTTTCTGCATCTATTGAGAGGATCATATGATTCTTGTTCTTTCTTTTGTTAATGTATTGTGTCATGTTGATTGATTTTGGGATGTTGAACCCACCTTGCAGCCCAGGGATAAATCCCACTTGGTCATGGTGAATAATCCTTTTAATGTGCTGTTGGATCCTACTGGCTAGTATTTTGGTGAGAATTTTTGCATCCATGTTCATCAAGGATATTGGTCTGTAAGTCTCCTTTTTGATGGGGTCTTTGTCTGGTTTGGGGATGAAGGTAATGTTTGCCTCATAAAACGTGATTGGAAGTTTCCCTCCATTTCTATTTTTTTGGAAGAGTTTCAGGAGAATAGGTATTAATTCTTCTTTAAATGTTTGGTAGAATTCCCCTGGGAAGCCATCTGGCCCCGGGCTTTTGTTTTTTGGGAGATTTTTGATGACTGCTTCAATTTCCTTAGTGGTTATAGGTCTGTTTAGGGGTTCTATTTCTTCCTGGTTCAATTTTGGTAGTTGATACATCTCTAGGAATGCATCCATTTCTTCCAGGTTATCTAATTTGCTGGCATATAATTGCTCATAGTATGTTCTTATAATTGTTTGCATGTCTTTGGTGTTGGTTGTGATCTCTCCTCTTTCATTCATGATTTTGTTGATTTGGGTCATTTCTCTTTTCTTTTTGATAAGTCTGGCCAGGGGTTTATCAATCTTGTTAATTCTTTCAAAGAACCAGCTCCTAGTTTCGTTGACCTGTTCTACTGTTCTTTTGGTTTCTAGTTCATTGATTTCTGCTCTGATCTTTATTATTTCTCTTCTCCTGCTGGGTTTAGGCTTTATTTGCTGTTCTTTCTCCAGCTCCGTTAGACTTAGGGTTAGGTTGTGTATTTGAGACCTTTCTTGTTTCTTGAGAAAGGCTTGTATTGCTATATACTTTCCTCTCAGGACTGCCTTTGCTGTATGCCAAAGATTTTGAACAGTTGTGTTTTCATTTTCATTGTTTTCCACGAATTTTTGTAATTCTTCTTTAATTTCCTGGTTGACCCATTCATTCTTTAGTAGGATGCTCTTTAGCCTCCATGTATTTGAGTTCTTTCCGACTTTCCTCTCGTGATTGAGTTCTAGTTTCAAAGCACTGTGGTCTGAAAATATGCAGGGAATAATCCCAATCTTTTGGTACCGGTTGAGACCTGATTTGTGACCTAGGATGTGATCTATTCTGGAGAATGTTCCATGGGCACTAGAGAAGAATGTGTATTCCGTTGCTTTGGGATGGAATGTTCTGAATATATCTGTGAAGTCCATTTGGTCCAGTGTGTCATTTAAAGTCTTTATTTCCTTGTTGATCTTTTGCTTAGATGATCTGTCCATTTCAGTCAGGGGGTTGTTAAAATCCCCCACTGTTATTGTATTGTTGTCAATGTATTTCTTTGCTTTTGTTATTAATTGCCTTATATAATTGGCGTCTCCCATGTTCGGGGCATAGATATTTACAATTGTTAGATCTTCTTGTTGGATAGACCCTTTAAGTAGGATATAGGGTCCTTCATGATTTCTTATTACAGTCTTTGTTTTAAAATCTAATTTGTCTGATATAAGGATTGCCACCCCAGCTTTCTTTTGGTGTCCATTAGCATGGTAAATTGTTTTCCACCCCCTCACTTTCAATCTGGGGGTGTCTTTGGGTCTAAAATGAGTCTCTTGTAGACAGCATATTGATGGGTCTTGTTTTTTAATCCAATCTAATAGCCTGTGTGTTTTGATTGGGGCATTTAGCCCATTTACATTCAGGGTAGCTATTGAAAGGTATGAATTTAGTGCCATTGTATTGCCTGTAAGGTGACCGTTACTGTATATTGTCTGTATTCCTTTCTGGTCTATGCTGCTTTTAGGCTCTCTTTTTTGTTTAGAGGACCCCTTTCAATATTTCTTGGAGAGTTGGTTTCGTGTTTGCAAATTCCTTTAGTTTTTGTTTATCCTGGAAGCTTTTTATCTCTCCTTCAATTTTCAATGACAGCCTAGCTGGATATAGTATTCTTGGCTGCATATTTTTCTCGTTTAGTGCTCTGAAGATATCATGCCAGTTCTTTCTGGCCTGCCAGGTCTCTGTGGATAGGTCTGTTGCCAATCTTATGTTTCTACCATTATAGGTTACATATCTCTTCTCCTTAGCTGCTTTCAAGATTTTCTCTTTGTCTCTTAGAGTCGTAAGTTTTACTATTAGATGTCGGGGTGTTGACATATTTTTATTGATTTTGAGAGGGGTTCCCTGTGCTTCCTGGATTTTGATGCCTATTTCCCTCCCCAAATTAGGGAAGTTCTCTGCTATAATTTGCTTCCAATATACCTTCTGCCCCTCTCTCTCTTTCTTCTTCTTCAGGGATCCTAATTATTCTAATGTTGTCTCGTCTCATCATATCGCTTATCTCTCGAATTCTGCCCTCGTGATCCAGTACTTGTTTGTCTCTCTTTTTCTCAACTTATTTTCCATCATTTGGTCTTCTATATCGTTGATTCTCTCTTCTGCCTCATTTATCCTAGCAGTTAGTGCCCCCATTTTTTATTGCACTTCATTAATAGCCTTTTTGATTTCGATTTGGTTAGATTTTAGTTCTTTTATTTCTCCAGGAAGGGTTTCTCTAATAACTTCCATGCTTTTTTCAAGCCCAGCTAGGATCCTTAAAATCATGATTCTGAACTCTAGGTCCAACATTGTACTAATGTCCGTATTGAGTAGGTCCCTGGCAGACGGTACTACCTCTTGTTCTTTTTGTTGAGGTGATTTTTTTCATCTTGTCATTTGTCCAGAGGAGAATAGATGAATGAGAGAACAAAATGCTAACAGGTTAAGAACGTCTCAGCAAATATACTCTAAACAAATCAGAAAAGATCTGAAACCAGGGGAAAAGAAAGGGAAAGAAAGAAAAAAGAAAGAGAAAAAAAGAAAAAGATAAAAACAAACAAAAACAGGACAAAACAAAAAGAAACAGAATATGATCAAATACGATCAGGCTAGTGCATAGATCAGTGCCACACACTAGATTTTGGGTGTATTTTGGTCTGTTAGAAGAAAGTGCCTCCTAAAATTTAAAGAAAGGAAGACTTATATATGTACAAAATAAGGGTTGATAAAATGAAGGGATGGAAGATGACTGTAAAGATGAAAATTATAAGAGATTTTATAAAGAGAATTGATAAGAAGGTGTTTGAAAAAAGAAAGAAGTTTAAAAAAAAAGGAAAAAAAAGGGAGAGAATGTGATCAGGCAGGAGACTAGAACAAAGACATACACTAGTGATTTAGGGTATATTTTGATCTGTTAGAAGAAACTGTATCTCAAAATTTTAAAGAGAGAACAACTTATATATATATGCCAAAAATAAGGGTATCTACTATGAAGGGATAGAATATGACTCTAAGAATGAAAAATAAATTTTTTTTTCCAAAAAGGGATTGATAAGATGTTTGTTGAAAAAGGGAAAAATAAAAAAATAAAAAAAAACAGTTAAAAAATTAACTTTTAAAAACTAAAGAATCATGGTAAAAAAGCAATGAATTCTATGTGCAGTATTCCCCTAGCGTTGGAGTTCTCCCGTTCTCCTTGATCGGTAAACTTGGCTGGCTGTTCGTGCTGATCTTCTGGGTTCCCAAATGTCTTTGCTGGAGGCAGAATTGCCCCTCCCTTGTCAGTCCGGGCTAAGCAATCTGGTTGGGTTTGCTCTCGGGAGCTTTTGTTCCCTGAAAGCTTTCCGTAAAGCTTTGGAGGGTGAGAGTGAAAATGGTGGTCTCCCAATCTCCGCCCAGAGGAGCCGAGAACTCGGGGCCCCGCTCCTTAGTGCACCCCCAGAAAAGAGCAGTCAGTCACTCCCGTGTCCCCGGTCTCCGGCCACACTCTGTGCTCACCCGGCCTGTGACTGAGTGTTTCTATCTCTGGCACCCGACTCAGTGTGGAGTCTCCAAACCCAGAAGATCCCTGCGGTGTGCTCCCGCGCCGCTCCTCCCGGGGGAGGAAGGGGAGTCTCCCCGGATCTGCCGTTTGTTGGGTCCCTGCTGGAGGAGCAGTGGCCCCACTGTCACTGATCACAGTTTATGGCAACCCCAAGCTGAGAGCCCGCGCCTCGGCTCCGTCTCTGCAGCTGGCTTCCCCACTCTGATACCTGGGAGCTCTGTCACACTCAGGCACCCCCAGTCTTTCTGTCACCCCGAGGGTCCTGAGACCACACTGTCCCACGAGGGTTCCACCCCCCGCTTAGCCACTGGAGCGAAGTCCCTCAGCGGAGCCGACTTCTAAAAGTTCCGATTTTGTGCTCCACTGCTCTATCACTTGCCAGAAGTGGCCAACAGAGGCCCCCTCTCCCGCCGTCTATCCTCCCGAATATCGCCTCGGATTCACTTCTCTGCACGTCCTACCTTCCAGTAAGTGGTCGCTTTTCTGTTCAGAGAGTTGTTGCTATTCTTCTCTTTGATCTCCTGTTGAGTACGTAGTTGTTCAGAATGGTTTGATCCCTATTCAGCTGAATTCCTGAGACCAGATGAAATCCAGGTCTCCTACTCCTCCGCCATCTTGCTCCGCCCCTTTCTGCCCTTTGTGCTTCTAAAAGCACCAGTGGCCCCCTGTTCGCACTCCCATCCGCGCTGCTCTGGGTTTCCATCTGGAAGGCTGCCCTAAAGTCCTTTCCCCGCAGCTACCAGCCTGCGAGTCTTTGCCTGATCCCCAGTGCAGGAAGCTATTGCTCACTGATGGTATACGATCCCCATGGCCAGACTCCCTCCCCCTGCCATTTATCCTCTGATATCTGCCCGCAGAATCACAGCTCCCCACTTCATACCTCGAAACCAGTCACCTGCAATATTTTGTTTGTAGAGATCCAGATATCTTCTTACATCTCTGGCTGATTTCATGGGTGTTCAGATTGGTCTGCTAGATATCTAGCTTAATTCTGGGGCTGGTTGGAATAGGATCCCCTACTCCTTCACCATCTTTTCTAGCATAGACATTTTCACAATTTTTATTCTTCCAATCTATGAGCATGGAATGTTTTACCATTTCTGTGTCTTCCTTGTTTTCTTTCATCTGTGTTCTGTCCTTTCTAGAGTATAGATCCTTTACTTCTTTGGTTACCTTTATTTCTAGGTATCATATGGTTTTGGGTGCTATTGTAAATGGAACTGATTCCTTAATTTCTCTTTCTTTAGTCACATTGTTTATGTATAGAAATGTAACTGATTTCTCTGCATTGATTTTTGTATCCTGCCATGTTGCTGAATTGCTGTATGAATTCCAGTAATTTAGGGGTTCAATCTTTGGGTTTTCCACATAGAGTATCATGTCATCTGGGAAGAGAGACAGTCTGACTTCTTCTTTGTCAATTTGAGTGCTTTTTATTTCTTTTTGTTGTCTGGTTGCTGAGGCTGGGACTTCTGGTACTGTGTTGAACAAAAGTGGTCAGAATGGGCATCCCTGTCATGTTCTTGACCTTAAGGAAAACTCTCAGTTTTTGCATATCGAGAATGATATTTGCTGTGGGCTTTTTGTAGGTGGCTTTTATGATATTGAGGTATGTTCCCTCTCTCCCTACACTCTGAAAAGTTTTAATAAGGAAAGGATGTTGTATTTTGTCAACTGTTTTTTCTGCATCAGTTGAGAGGATCATATGGTTCTTGTCTTTTTATTAATGTGCTCTATCACGTTGATTGATTTGTGAATGTTGAAACACCCTTGCATCTGAGGAATAAATCCCACCTGGTGGTGATAGAGAATCCTTTTAATGTACGGATCCTATTGGCTAGGACTTTGTTGAGTATTTTGGCATCCATGTTCATCAGGGTATTGGTCTCTAATTCTCCTTTTTGATGGGATCTTTACCTGGTTTTGGGATCAGGGTAATTCTGGCCTTATAGAATGAGTCTGGAAGTTTTCCTTTTGTTTATATTTTTTGAAACAGCTTCAGTAGAATAGGTATGATTTCCCTTTAAATGTTTGGTAAAATTTCCCTGGGAAGCCACCTGGCCCTGGACTCTTGTTTTCTGGGAAGTTTTTGATCTCTGCTTCAATTTTGTTACTGGTTATTGTTCTATTCAGATTGTCTATTTCTTCCTCTTTTGGTCTTGGTAGCTTATAAGTTTCCGGAAGTCATCCATTTCTTCTATGTTGCTTAATTTGTTGGCATATAGTTGCTGGTAATAATTTCTAATATTTGGGGCGCCTGGATGGCTCAGTCGTTAAGTGTCTGTCTTCAGCTCAGGCCATGATCCCAGGGTCCTGGGATTGAGCCCCGCATCAGGCTTCCTGCTCCACAGGAAGTCTGCTTCTCCCTCTCCCACTCCCCATGCTTGTGTTCCCTCTCTCTCTGTGTGTCTGTCTCCATCAAATAAATAAATAAAATCTTAAAAATATAATTTCTAATAATTTTTTCTATTTTCTTGGTGTTAATCGTGGTCTCTTCCTTTTCATTCACGATTTTATTGATTTGGGTCCTTTCCCTTTTCTTCTGGATAAATCTGGCCAGAGGTTTATTGATCTTATTAATTCTGTCAAAGAACCAGCTTCTAGTTTCATTAAAATGTTCTACTGTTTTCTTGGTTTCTATTTCATTGATCTCTGCTCTAATCTTTTTTTTAAACGATTTTATTTATTTATTTGACAGAGAGAGACACAGCAAGAGAGGGAACACAAGCAGGAGGAGTGGGAGAGGGAGAAGCTGACTTCCCACAGAGCAGGGAACCTGATGCAGGGCTCGATCCCAGGACCTTGGGATCATGACCTGGGCCAAAGGCAGATGCTTAATGACTGAGCCACCCAGGCACCCCTGCTCTAATATTTATTATTTCTCTTCTCCTGTTTGGTTTAGGCTTTATTTGCTGTTCTTTCTCCAGCTCCTTTAGGTGTAAGGTGAGCTTGTGCATTTGGGATTTTCCTGAGTTTTTGAAAGAGGCTTGGAAGGCTATGTATTTCCCTCTTAGATACTGCCTTTGCAGTATCCCATAGGTTTCGAACCGACGTGTTTTCATTCTCATTATTTTCCATGAATTGTTTAAGTTCTTTAATTTACTTGTTGACCCAATCATTCTTTAGCTGGATGCTCTTTAACTCCCAAGTGTTTGAATTCCTTCCAAATTTTTTTCTTGTTATTGAGTTCCAGTTTCAAAGCATTGTGGTCTGATAACATGCAGGGAATAATCTCAATTTTTCGGTATCGGTTGTGACCTGATTTGTGACCCAGTATGTCGTCTATTCTGTAGAAAGTTCCATGTGCACTCAAGAAGAATGAGTATTCTGTTGTTTTAGGGTGGAGTGTTCTGTATGTATCTACGAAATCCGTGTAGTCCCATGTTTCCTTCCAACCTGTTGTTTCTTTGTTGATCTTCTGCTTAGATGATCTGTCCATTGCTGAGTGTAGTGTTGAAGTTTTCTACTATTAATGTATTTTTATCCATATGTTTCTTTATTTGGTTATTAGTTTGTTTATGTAGTTGGATGCTGCCATGTTGGGGTCATAGATATTTACAATTGTTAGATTTTCTTGTTGGATAGACCTTTTAAGTATGATATAGTGTCCCTCTACATTTCTTACTACAGTGTTTGGTTTAAAATGTAATTTGTCAGGGGTGCCTGGGTGGCTCAGTTGGTTAAGCGACTGCCTTCGGCTCAGGTCATGATCCTGGAGTCCCGGGATTAAGTCCCGCATCGGGCTCCCTGCTGAGCAGGGAGTCTGCTTCTCCCTCTGACCCTCCCCCCTCTCATGTACTCTCTCTATCTCATATTCTCTCTGTCAAATAAATAAATAAATAAAATATTAAAAAAATAAAATGTAATTTGTCTGATATGAGAATTGCTACCCCAGCTTTCTTTTGAGGTCCATTGGCATGAGAAATCATTCTCCATCCCCACACTTTCAATCTGGAGGTGTCTTTAGGTTCAAAATCAGTCTCTTGTAGATAGCATATCGATGGGTACTTTGTATCCAATCTGCAACTCTGTGCTGTTTTATGGGAGCATTTAGGCCATTCACATTGAGAGTGATTCTTGAAAGATATGATTTTATTTTCATCGTGTTGCCTGTGAAGTCCTTGTTTCTATAGATTGTCTCTGTAAATTTCTGTTCTATATCACTTTTGGGGTCTTTCTCCTTTTATAGAAGCCCCCTTAATATTTCTTGCAGGCCCGGCTTAGTGGTCACCTATTCTTTCAGTTTTTGCCGGTCTTGGAAGCTTCTTGTCTCTCCATCCATTCTGAATGACTGCCTTGCTGGATAAAGCATTCTTGGCTGCATGTTCTTCTCATTTAGTACCTTGAATATGTCTTGCTAGCCCTTTCTGGCTTGCCAGGTCTCTGTGGATAGGTCTGATGTTATTCTGATGTTCCTCCCTCCATACATAAGAAATCTCTTTCCCCTAGCTAGTCTTCTCTCTCTCTCTCTCCGCCCCCTCAGGGATCCCAAAAATTCTGATATTGGAACATTTCATGGCGTCATTGATTTCTGTCTGTTCTCATGGGCTTCTAGGGGTTTTTCCCTATCCTCCTCAGCTTCCTTTCTATTAGCTTATCTTCTATATCACTAATTTGTTCTTCTGCCTCATTTACCCTGGTTATTAGAGTATCCAGTTTAGACTGCATGTCATTCATAGGATTTTTAAGTTCGTCCTAATTAGATCTCATTTCTGCCCTTAGAGATTCTATATTGTCATTAGTGCTTTTCTCAAGCCTAGCTGTTGACTTCATGATTTCTATCCTGAATTCTGTCTCTGATATCTTGCTTATATCCATGTCTATTAGATTTGTGACAGAGGACATTGTCTCTGGTTCTTTTCTTTGTTGGGAGTTTCTCCTCCTAGTCATTCTGTTGAGGGATGGTTGAGGGAATATACAGAGTCCAAAACATCCACCACGACCCAAGCAAAATGCACCTTAGAAATAATCCAAAGTGGTTGAAAGCTACCACAGATATGCCAGGAAAGCCAAGATGATCCAAAACACTATACAAAAAATTAAAAGAAAAAAAGGGGAGTGGGGAGAGAGATTATAATCTTCAGGGTGGACACAGCAGGGTGATCTGCCTTTTTCTGCTTGATTTTTGGTCTCTGTGTTAGAAGGCATTATATCCCAAGATTGTAAAGATATCAGAACTTACATATATATCAAGATAAAATAGAATAGAGTGAAAAATGACCTAGTATGGTGTATAAATCTATAAAACATATATGTGCAAAGGAGAATAAAGTTAAGAAGCGACTTAAAAACATAGGTTGGGAAATACGAATCTATTTGAAATGGGAGCAGGGTTAAAAAATATCAGAAAAGAAACTAATAAAGAAATATAAAATTTTAGCCTGAAGTATAAGTGAGTCGTGAGGGAATACCTGGAGGTCGCTATATTATTTTCCCCTGGTGATGGAGTTTACAGTCCTGTGGGAAACAAGCTTAAGATTATTCACCTGTTCTTCTAGTATGTCTTCTGGGGGAGGGGCCTGCTGCTTAGCTTCTCAGGCGTCTTTGCCTGGGTGGAGTTGCCCCACCCTTTTTCAGGCAGTTGGGCTTAATGTGAGCTGGTAGGCTGCATGGCTTTTGTTCCTTTGTGTCTTTCCACTACTCTTTAGAGGGTCAGAGCAAACGTGGCCATGTGGGAATCTCCGGCCCAGAGCCACATGTCTCAGTCCACCCCCCTCTACAAATCCTCCAGGGCAAACGTCTCCACCTCTGAGTGTACCAAACTGCACAGACTGGCGTATCTTCTGGGGGAGGGGCCTGTTCCATTGATTCTCAAATGTGTTTGCCCCAGGGTGAATTGCACCGCCCTTGACAGGGGCCAGGCTAAGTAATCTGCTCTGGTTTGCTCTCTGTGACTTTTGTTCCCTGAAGGCTTTCCATGCAGGTTTAGAGGATGAGAATGAAAATGGTGGCCTCCCAATCTCCAGCTGCAGAGCAGAAAGCTCAGGCCCCACACCTGTGTGAACCCTCAGAGAAAATCTGTCAATCACTCCTGTCTCCCTGTTCTCTGGCCGCTCTCTGTTCTCACCCCATCTGTGACCAAGCATTTCTATCTCAGGCACATGACCCCGTTTGGAGTCTTCAAACCCAGCAGGCTCCTGCAGTGCACTCCCGCACAGCTCTTCCCAGGGGAGGAAGGAGGCTCTTCCTGGTTCTGGCGATTTTTGGGCCCCTGTTTGAAGACTGTGTCAGGGATCATGGTTTATGGCAACCCTGAGCTGAGAGCGCACTCCTGGGCTCACTCTTAGCAGCCAGTTTCCCCACTCTCATACCTGGGAACTCTGCCACACTGGAGGCACCCCAGGTCTTCCTGTGACCCTGAGGATCCTGAGGCCACGCTGTCCCAGTGAGGGTTCAACCTCCTGCTTAGCTGCCTGAGTGATGTCCTTCAGTGGAACAGACTTCTAAAAGTTGCGATTTTGTGCTCTGCTGGTCCATCACTTGCCGGTAGCTGGCTGACGGAGGCTCTCTCCCCCTACAGTCTACCTTCCCATATGTCACTTCAGAATCACTTCTCCGCACCTCCTACCTTGTGGAAAATGGTTGTTTTTCTATTTGTAGAAAATAGTTGTTCTTTTCTTCAATCTCCAGTTGAGTTTGCAGGAGTTCAGAATGGTTTGATAGCTATCTAGCTGAATTCCTGGGACCAGACGAAATTAAGGTCTCCTATTCCTCTGCCATCTTGGATTCCTTTTTTTGCTTCTTTAAAGTAGGCCTGTATTGCTATATTCTTCCCTCTTAGAATCGCTTTTGCTGCATCCCAAAGGTTTTGGACCATTGCGTTTTCATTTTCATTTGTTTCCTTGTACTTTTTTATTTCTTCTTTAATCCTGGTTGACCCATTCATTGTTTAGTAACACACTTTTAACCTTCATGAATTTGTGGTCTTTCCAGATTTTTCTTATGGCTGACTTCTACTTCCATAACATTGTGGTCATAAAAGATGCATGGCGTGACTTTGATCTTCTTGAATTTATTCGGCTTTTTTTGTGAGCTAATATGTGATCTATTCAGAGACTGTTCCATGTGCACTAAAAAAGGATGTGTATTGTGCAGTTTTAGGATGGAATGTTCTGAGTATATCTGTCAAATACCTCTATTCCAGTGTGTCTTTCAAAGCCATTGTTTTCTTATTGATTTTTGTTTAGAACTATCCATTGATATAAGTGGGGTGTTAAAGTCTCCTAAATATTGTTTCATTATTGATTTGTTACTTTATGTTTATTTTTTAATTTTTTAAAAGATTTTATTTATTTGAGAGAGAGAAAAAGAGAGAGCACAAGTGGGGGGGGGCAGAGGCAGAGGGACAAGCAGACTTCCCGCTGAGTGGGGAGACTGATGTGGGGCTCAGTCACAGCAACTTGAAATAATGATCTGAGCTGAAGGCAGATGCTTAACCAACTGAGCCACCCAGGCGTCCCACTTTATGTTTATTATTAACTATTTTGTGTATTTGGGTGCCCCATGTTGGGTGCATAAATATTTACAATTGTTATATCTTCTTTTTGTATTGTCCCCTTTATGATTATATAGTGTCCTTAGTTTCTTGATACAGTCTTTGTTTTAAAGTCTATTTTGTCTGAAATAAGTATTGCTACCCTGACTTTCTTTCAACATGCATTTGCATGATAGATGTTTCTCCATTCTCTCACTTTCAATCTGCAAGTGTTTTTAGATCTAAAACGAGTCTCTTGTAGGCAGCATATAGATGGGTTTTTTTAAAAAATCCATTCTGACACTTTGTCTTTTGATTGGAGCACTTAGTCCATTTACATTCAAAATAATCATTGAAAGACATGTATTTATTGTTGTTTTATTACTTGTTGGTCTTTGTTTCTGGAGATTTTCTCTGATCCTTTTTATCTTTGTCATTTTGGCCCTCTTTTCCACACAAAAATCCCCTTTAGAGAAAAACCATGAGAGACTCTGGAGTCCAGGAACAAAATTGAGGGTTATAGAAGGGAGGGGGGTGAGGGGATGGGGTAACCGGGTGATGGATATTAAGGAGGGCAAGTGTCATGGGTGTTATACACAACTAATCAATCGTTGAACACAACATCAAAAACTAATGATATGATATGTAATAATATGTTGGCTAACTGAACATAATAAAAAAAAGTCCCCTTTAATATTTCTTGTAGGGATGGTTTGGTGGTCATAAACTCCTTTAGTTTTTGTCTGGGAAACTCTCTCTCCTATTCTGAATGATAGCCTTGCAGGAAAGAGTATTTTTGGCTGAGATTTTTCCCATTCAGCCATTAAATAGATCATGCTACTGTCTTCTGGTTTGGAAAGTTTCTGTTGAAAAATCTCCTTAGCCTTATTTTCCCCTTGTAAGTTACTGACTGCATTTGTATTTCTGCTTTTACCATTTTTTTTTCTTTATCACTATAGTTTGCCAACTTAATTACAGTATGTTTTGGTGTGGCTCTGATTTTGTTGATTTTGATGGACTTTCTCTGCCTCCTAGGTCTGGATATCATTTCCTTCCTCAGATTAAGGACTTTTTAAAAAAAATTTAAAATTTATTTATTTGACAGAGAGCACAAGCAGGGGGAGCAGCAGGCGGAGAGTGAGAAGCAGGCTCTCTGCTGAGCTCAATCCCAGGACCCTGGGATCATGACCCGAGCTGAAGGCAGACACTTAACCAACTGAGCCACCCAGGTGCCCCTACGGACGTTTTTATCTATTATTATTCTAATAAATTCTCTGCCTTCTTTTCTCTCTATACTTCTGGGACTCCTATATGACTCCTATAATAAGAATACATTTGATGGAATCTCTGAGTTCCCTAAATGTATTCTTATTTTGTATAATTCTTTTTCCTCTTTTGTTCAGTTTGATTACTTTCCATTATTCTGTTTTCTAGGTCACTAATTCTTTCCTCTGTTTCTTCCATTCTGCTGTTTATTTCATCAAGCATGTTTTTCATTTCATTTATTGAGCCCTTTATCTCTGCCATGTTATTCCTTATCTCTATATTAAGGGTCTCACTCATATCTTCCACTTTTTTCTCAAGTTCAGTCTGTATTCTTAGATCATTCTTATGCTTTAATGTCTCTGTCAGGCATATTACTTATATTTATTTTGCTTAGATCTCTGACTGTGACCTTATCCTGTTCTTTCACTAGGGACATATTTCTCTGTTTCCTCATTTTGTCTTCCTCTCTGTGTCTGTTTCTCTGTGTTAAAGAAGTCAGTTATGTCTTCTGCTTTTGAATGTAGTCACTTTTTAAAGAAGAGGTCTTGAAATGTCCTACGGTATAGTGTTCCCTGTTCACCAGAACCTGGCACTTCAGGAGAGTATCCTATGTGTGTTGCTTATGCCCTGCTATTGTGTCTGAGTCACTTTTCCTTTCAGTGTAGTCATCTGCAATGATTCTCTGCCTGTTAGGGGATATGTGTGGTCTCTGTGGTGTTAGTGGGATCCAGATAGGCCAGCTCTGAGGGTGTGTGCTCACTGGGGAACTTGGGAGTGGGGCAGATGTGTTAGCAAAATTTGTGCTGGACCACTAGTCCTATGCTAGATCCCCTGAAGTGCTGTAGTGCCCAGGACCTGTATGCCAGGGTGGCTGGGTATGTGAGGCTGGACATGGCATGGCCCAATATTTGATGGTGGCTGGGGGCATGTGGTTGGGCATGGCCTGTGGCAGTAGCTTTGTATCCTACACCCAGCTTTAACAAAATTTGCCCTGAGCCCAGGGCCAAGGCCAAGAGGCTTAGAATGGGCCAGTCCTCAGGAAAATTCATTGACGTGTACTGATAGCTGGTTAGATAGCAAGTTTCTGTGCAGCACCACCTCCTGCAGCTGTCTCTGTGTTTATGCTGGGGGACAGGGGAGGAAAATGATGCCTGCCACCTCCCTTATTTTCAGGGAAGTCCCCCAACACTCTCTGAAATCATTATGAACAGTTCTATCTCCCATTTGCCCCTAGTCTTGTATAAACTGTTGTTTTTATGTTGCCTATTTGCAGTCTGCTGTCTCTTTAAGGGCAGCAACCCAAATATCACTGACCTTCCTGGCTCACCCAGTGCTGAGTAAGCTGAATTTAATGGTCTATGCTCCAAGTCTCAGTGGTTTTACAAACTCATGGAATTCAGCCCTTCTGCTTTTTAACTCAAAACATCATGAGGATTAGTCTTCCCCATGTAAGCTTCCTGGTGTAAGGGCCCATGTCTCTGCATCCTCTGTGTACAGCTCCCTCTCTCCTGTAGGCAGCCTCCCTCTACCTTTCCATCCTTCCTAACCTTTCAGATGCAGCTTCTTTTCTTTATTTAGTTGTGGAGTAGTTTCTTCTTGTCTTTGGATTGCTTTCTGGTTTATTGACTTGGATGTGGATGATATCTGGTTGTAAATGTGGGACAGGGTGAGCTCAGGATCCTCCTACTCTGCCATGTTCCCAAGCTCTGATTCTTTACCATTTTAAAATTATTTTTTCACTAGTATTTAGTTGCATGGGTTCCTTGTATATTTTGGATATTAACCCCTTATCCAATACATTATTTGTAAATGTTTTCTCCTAATATCTACATATTTCATTTTGTTGATGGTTTTCTTTTCTGTGCAGAAGCTTTTTAATGTAATGTAGTCCCACTTGTTTTTGATTTTCTTGCCTTTACTTTTGGTGTCAAATCAAATAATTATTGCCAAGATCATTGGCAACAAGGTTTCCCCTTCTTTTCTTCTAAGAGTTTTGTGCTTTCAGGTCTTTAATCCATTTTGAGTTGATTTTTGTGTATGGTGTAAAATAATAGCCCAGTTTCATCCTTTCTATGTGGCTTCTGGTTTTTCCAGCACTATTTATTGACAAGACTATTTTTTCCCCATTGTATATTTTAGGTTCCTTTTCCACAAATCAACTGAGTATATATGCATGGGTTTATTTCTGGGCTCTCTATACTGTTCCATTGCTCTATGTGTCTGTTTATGTTAATACGGTACTCTTTTGGAGGAGTCCAAGATGGCAGAGGAGTAGGAGACCTTAATTTTGTCTGGTCCCAGGAATTCAGCTAGATAGCTGTCAAACCATTCTGAACTGCGAACTCAACTGGAGATTAAAGAAAAGAATAACTGCAACTCTACAAATAGAAAAGCGACCACTTTCTGCAAGGTAAAGTGTACAGAGAAGTGAATCCGAGTTGACATGGGAAGATAGACCACGGTGGGGAGGCCTCCGTCAGCCAGCTACTGGCATGTGATAGAGCAGCAGAACACAAAATTGGAACTTTTAGAAGTCTGCTCTGCTGAGGGACGTTGCTCAGGTGGATAAGCAGGGGTGAGGGAAGTGGAGAGTTGGGGGGTGGACATCCCTCGCTGACACAGTGTGGCCTCAGGATTCTTGGGGTCACAGGAGGAC
The DNA here is from genome assembly GCF_003265705.2 of Callorhinus ursinus. Lineage (NCBI taxonomy): Eukaryota > Metazoa > Chordata > Mammalia > Carnivora > Otariidae > Callorhinus > Callorhinus ursinus. The sequence continues at coordinate 2,786,189 of NW_027397102.1, read as the reverse complement.
CTGGGGTGCCTCAGTGTGGCAGAGTGCCCAAGTATTGGAGCAGCGAAGCTGGCTGCAATGAGTCAGCCCAGGAGTGGGCTCTCAGCTCAAGGTTGCCATAAACTATGATCTGCAGCACAGTGGGCCCCTGTTCTTCAGGGGCCCAACAAATAGCAAAACCAGGGAGAACCCCCTTCCTGCCCTGGAAGGAGCTGCGTGGGAGTGCGCTGCAGGAGTCTGCTGGGTTTGGAGACTCCAAATGGGGTCATATGCCTGAGACAGAAATGCTCAGTCATAGGGCAGGTGAGTACAGAGTGCGGCTGGGGCCCAGGGAGACAGGAGTGATTGCCTTTCTCTGAGGGCTCACTGAAAAGTGGGGCCTGAGCTTTCTGCTTTGCAGCTGGAGATTGGAAGGTCACCATTTTCATTTTCATCTTCTAAACCTGCATGGAAAGCCTTCAGGGAACAAAAGCCACAGAGAGCAAACCAGAGCAGATTACTTAGCCTGGCCCCTGTCAAGGGCGGTGCAATTCCCCCTGGGGCAAAGACATTTGAGAATGAATGGAACAGGCCCCTCCCCCAGAAGATCAGCAAGAACATTCAGCAAGGATCAACTTTACCGATCAATGAGAACTGCAAAACTCCAGTGCTAGGGGAATATAGCATATAGAACTCATGGCATTTTCCCCCATGATTCTTTAGTCTTTCAACCTTAATTTTTTAAATTTTCTTTATTTTTTTTAAAGTTTATTTCTTTCCTTTTTCAACCAACTTCTTTTCAAAAATCTTTTTTAATTTTCATGTTTACAGTCACATTCTATCCCCTCATTGTATTTAATCTTATTTTAGTATATATATATATGTGTATGTGTATATATATATATATATTTTTTCTTTCTTTGAAATTTTGGGATGCAGTTTCTTCTAACAGACCAAAATACACCCAAAGTCTAGTGTATGCCTCTCTTCTATTCACCCACTTAATCATATTCTCTTTTTTGTTTGTTTTTTTTTGTTTTGTTAGACATTTTAAATTTTCATCTTTATGATTTCATTTTATCCTTTCAATGTATTTAATTTTATTTTTGTATGTATAAGTTTTTCTTCCTTTACAATTTTGAGATGTAGTTTCCTCTAACAAACTGACCAAAATACATGCAGGAGACACCTGTCTGTTTATATCCCTCCCTTCCTTGTTGTTGTTGTTGTTGTTGTTGTTTTTATTTTTCTTTCTCTTTTGTTTTTTCTTGTCTTTGAATTTCCTTTTTTACAGTTACATTTTAGCCTTTCATTGTATTTAATTTTATTTTTGTACATATATAAGTTTTGCTTTCTTTACAATTTTGGGGTCTAGTTTTCTAAGAAACAGACCAAAATACACACAGAATCCAGTGTATTGCTCTATTCTGCTCACTGGTCTGATTATATTCTCTCTCTCTCTCTCTCTTTTTTTCTCCCCAGTTTCCAGTCTCTTCTGATTTGTTTAGTGTATATTTCTCTGGGATCATTGTTGACATTTTAGTATTTTATTCTTTTGTTCATCTATTCTTCTCTGGACAAAATGACAAGACAGAAACACTCACCTCAAAAAAGAACAATAGGCAGTACTGACTGTCAAGGACCTAATCAGTATGGACATTAGTAAGATGTCAGAACCGGAGTTCAGAATGACGATTATAAAGATATAAGTAGGGCTTGAAAAAAGCCTAGAAGACACTAGAAAATCCCTTTGTGGAGAAATAAAGGAACTAAAATCTAACCAAGTCAAAATAAAAAAGGCTATTAATGAGATGCAGTAAAAAAATGGAGGGTCTAACTGCTAGCATAAATGAGGGAGAAGAAAGAATTAGTGATATAGAGGCACCTGGGTGGCTCAGTTGTTAAGCGTCTGCCTTCGGCTCAGGTCATGATCCCAGGGTCCTGGGATCGAGCCCTGCATCGGGCTTCCTGCTCGGTGGGAGGCCTGCTTCTCCCTCTCCCACTCCCCCCTGCTTGTGTTCCCTCTCTCACTGTGTCTCTCTGTGTCAAATAAATAAATAAAATCTAAAAAAAAAAAGAATTAGTGATATAGAAGACCAAATGATGGAGAGTAAAGAAGCTGAGAAAAAGAGAGATAAACAACTACTGGATCACAAGGGAAGAATTCCAGAGATGAGTGATACCATAAAGTGAAACAATATTAGAATATTTGGGATTGCAGAAGAAGAAAAAAGAGGGGGCATAAGGTACTTTGGAGCAAATTATAGTGGAGAACGTACCTAATCTAGGGAAGGAAACAGGCATCAAAATCCAGGAGGCACAGAGAAGCCCCTCAAAATCAATAAAAATAGGTCAATACTTTGACATGTAGTAGTGAAGCTTGCAAATTTCAGAGACAAAGAGAAAATCCTGAAAGCTGTTTGGGACAAGAGGTTTGTAACCTACAAGGGTAGAAACATTAGATTGGCAGCAGACCTATCCAGAGAGACCTGGCAGCCAGAAATGGCTGGCGTGATATAGTCAGGGTACTAAATGAGAAGAACATGCAGTCAAGAATACTTTATCCAGCTAGGGTGTCATTCAAAATAGAAGGAATGACAAGAACCTTCTAAGACAAACAGAAACTAAAAGAATTTGCAAACACCAAATCAGCCCTACAAGAAATATTGAAAGGGGTCCTCTAAGCAGAGAGAGACCAAAAGTAACATAGACCAGAAAGGAACAGAGACAATATACAGTAACAGTCACCTTACAGGAAATACAATGGCACTGAATTCATAACTATTTTAACCCTGAATATAAATGGGCTAAATGTCTAAATCAAAAGACACAGGGTATCAGATTGGATAAAAAAGCAAGACCATCAATATGCTGTCTGTAAGAGACTCATTTTAGACCCAAAGACACCTCCAGTTTTAAAGTGTGGGGATGGGAAACAATTTATCATGCTAATGGACTTCAAAAGAAAGCTGGGTTGACAATCCTTATATCAAACAAATTACATTTTAAACACACGATTATAATAAGAGTTGAGGAAGAACACTATACCATAATTAAAGGGTCTATCCAACAAGAAGATCTAAGAATTCTAAATATTTATGGCCTAACATGGGAGCAGACAATATATAAGCCAACTAATAACAGAACCAAAGAAACACATCAATAATAATACAGTAATAGTGGGGGACTTTAACCTCCCCCTCACAGCAATGGACAGATCATCTAAGCAGAAGATCAACAAGAAAACAAAGGCTTTGAATCACACACTGGACCAAATGAACTCACAATTATAGTCAGAACATTACATCCTAAAAAAAAAAAGAGAATACGTATTCTTCTCGAGTACATATGGAACATTCTCCAGAATAGATAATATTCTAGATTACAAATCAGGTCTAAACTGATACCAAAAGATTGGATCATTCCCTGTATATTTTCAGATCACAGTGCTTTGAAACTAGAACTCAGTCACAAGAGGAAAGTTGGAAAGAACTCAAATACATGGAGGCTAAATAGCATCCTACAAAAGAATGAATGAGTCAACCAGGAAATTAAAGAAGAATTAAAAAGTTCATGGAAACAAATGAAAATGAAAACACTACTGTTCAAAATCTTTGGCATGCAGCAAAGGTGGTCCTAAGAGGGAAGTATATAGCACTACAAGCCTTTCTCAAGAAACAAGAAAGGGCTCAAATATACAACCTAACCCTAAACCTAAAAGAGCTTGAGAAATAACAGCAAATAAAGCCTAGATACAACAGGAAAGAGAAATAATAAAGATTAGAGCAGAAACCAATGAAATAGAACCCAAAAGAACAGTAGAACAGATCAATGAAACTAGGAGCTTGTTCTTTGAAAGCATTAATAAGGTTGATAAACCCCTGGCCAGACTTATCAAAAATAAAGAAAAAGGACCCAAATCAATAAAATCATGAATGGAAGAGGAGAGATCCCAACCAACATCGAAGAAATACAAACAATTATAAGAACATATGATTATGACCAACTATATGCTGATAAATTAGACAATCTGAAAGAAATGAAGAGATGTACAAACTACCAAAACTGAACCAGGAAGAAATAGAAAACCTGAACAGACCCATCACCAGTAGGGAAATTGAAGCAGTAATAAAAAATCTCCCAAGGAACAAGAGCCCAGGGCCAGATGTCTTCCCAGGGGAATTCTACCCAACATTTAAAGAAGAATTAATACCTATTCTTCTGAAGCTGTTCCAAAAATTAGAAATGGAAGGAAAACTTCCAAACTCTTTTTATGAGACCAATATTGCCTTGATCCCCAAACCAGAAAAAGACCCCATCAAAGAGGAGAATTACAGACCAATATCCCCAATGAACATGGATGCCAAAATCCTCACCAAAACACTAGCCAATAGGATCCAACAGTACATTAAAAGGATTATTCACCACAACCAAGTGGTATTTATTCCTGGTCTGCAAGGGTGGTTCAACATCCACAAATCAATCAATATGATATGCTACATTAATATTAGAAAGGACAAGAAGCATATGATTCTCTCAATATATGCAGAAAAAGCATTTAACAAAGTACAGCATCCTTTTTTGATTAAAACTCAGCACATTGTAGGATAGAAGGAACATACCTCAAAATCATAAAAGCCATCTATGAAAAACCCACAGTGAATATCATTTTCAATGGAGAAAAACTGAGAGATTTTCCCCTATGGTCAGGAACATGACAGGGATATCCACTCTCACCACTGTTGTTCAACACAGTACTAGAAGTCCTAGACTCAGCAATCAGACAACAAAAAGAAAAAAAGGCATATGAATAGGCAAAGAAGAAGTAAAAAACTCACTCTTCACAGATGACATGATAATCTATGTGGAAAATGGAAAAGACTGCATCCCAAAATTGCTAGAGCTCATAGAGGGATTTAGCAACGTAGCAGGACATAAAATGAATTCACGAAAGTCTGTTGAATTTTTATACACTAACAATGAGACAGAAGGAAGAGAAATTAAGGAATCAATCCCATTTACAAATGCAGCACAAATCATAACATACCTAGGAATAAACCTAAGCGAAGAGGTAAAGGAGCTATACTCTGAAACTTATAGAACACTTATGAAAGAAATCAAGGAAGACAAGAAATGGATAAAGATTCCATGCTCATGGATTGGAAGAACAAATATTGTCAAACTGTGTAAGCTACCCAGAGCAATCTACACATTCAATGCAATCCCTATCAAAATACCATCACCATTTTTCACGGACTGTAACACATAATCCTAAAATTTGTATGGAACCAGAAGAGACCCTGAATAGCTAAAGGAATGTTGAAAAAGAAAAGCAAAGCTGGTGGCATCATAGTTCTGGACTTCAAGCTCTATTACAAAGCTGTAACCATTAAAACAGTATGATACTGGCACTAAAACAGACACATAGATCAATGAAACAGAGTAGAAATCCCAGAAATGGACCCTCCACCCTGTGGTCAATAAATCTTCAACAAAGCAGCAAATAATATCCAACAGAAAAAAGACAATCTCTTCAACAAATGGTGTCATGTAAATTGGACAGCCACATGCAGAAGAATGAAACTGGACCATTTGAAATGGTCCTACACCATATGAAACTACACCATACACAAAGATAAGCTCAAAATGGATGAAAGACCTAAATGTGAGTCAGGAATCCATCAAAATCCTTGAGGAGAACACAGGCAGCAACCTGTGTTCTGACCTTGGCTGAATCTGACCTTGTTCCAATCTGACCTTGGCCACAGCAACTTCTTGCTAGACATGTGTCCAAATGCAAGGGAAACAAAAGCAAAAATGAACTATTAGGACTTCATCAAGATAAAAAGCTTTTGCATAGCAAAATGAACAGTCGACAAAGCCAAAAGACAACCTACAGAATGGGAGAAGGTATTTGCAAATGTCTTATCAGATAAAGGGCTAGCATCCAAAATCTATAAAGATCTTATCAAACTCAATACCCAAAAAACAAAAAATCTAGTCACGAAATGGGCAGAAGACATGAACAGATATTTATCCAAAGAAGACATACAAATGGCTAACAGAGACAAGAAAAAATCCTCCACATCACTTGGCATCAGGGAAATAGAAATAAAAATCACAATGATACCACCTCACACCAGTCAGAATGGCTAAAATTAACAAGAAAATGAACAATAAATATTGGTGAGGATGCAGAGAAAAGAGAACACTCTTACACTGGTGATGGGAATGCAAGGTGGTACAGCCACTCTGGAAAACAATATGGAGTTTCCTCAAAAAGTTAAAAATAGAGCTACCCTACAACCGAACAATTTCACTACTAGGTATTTACCCAAAATATACAAACGTAGTGACCTGAAGGGGCACCCGCACTCCAATGTTTAGAGCAGCAATATATAATAGCCAAACTATGGAAAGAGCCCAGATGTCCAATGACAGATGAATGGATAAAGAAGGTGTGGTATGTATATATATGCATACAATGGAATATTACTCAGACATCAAAAAAATGAAATCTTACTATTTGCAATGACATGAAACTAGATAAGTCAGTCAGAGAAAGAAAATTATCATATGATTTCACTCATATGAGGAATTTAAGAATCAAAACAGGATCATAGGGGAAGGGAGGGAAAAATAAAATAAGACAAAATCAGAGAGGGAAACAAACCGTAAGAGACTCTTAACTATAGGATACAAATTGAGGGTTATTGGAGGGGAGGCAGGTAGGGGGATGGGGTAACTGGGTGATGGGCATTAAGGGGAGCTTGTGATGTAATGAGTACTAGGTGTTTACAATACACCTGATGTATCAGATACAACTGATGTATCACTGAACTCTGCCTCTGAAACTAATAATACACTACATGTTAATTAATTGAATTTAAATAACACTAAATTAAATTAGAGGTAGTTCATGGAAATGTGTCGGATGTAATGTACATTAATTACATGCATGAAATAAATTTCAGCAAGACTTTCACAAATGTTTTATGAAAACTTTATGAACAAGAAATATATATCTATGTTAATGGGTTAGATAATTAATACAATTCTATATTAATTAATTAAATTATAAAGAACTGATTAACAGACCATAGGCAAAGGAAGAGTTTTTGTTGGCCTTCTGCAAAGCCTACCTTTGGCTTGACTGCAATTTTTTTTATTATGTTCAGTTAACGAACATAGTTTATTTTTTAACATAATGTATTATTTGTTTCAGGGGTACAGTCTGTGATTCATCAGTCTTACACAATTCACAGAGCTTACCATAGCACATACCCTCCCCAATGTCCATTACCCAGCCACCGCATCCCTCCCACCCCCTTTACTCCAGCAATGCTCATTCTGTTTCCTGAGATTAAAAGTCTCTTATGGTTTGTCTCCCCCTCTGGTTTTGCCTTGTTTCATTTTTCCCTCCCTTCCCCTATGATCCTGTCTTGTTTCTCAAATTCCTTGTATCAGTGAGATGATATGATGTCTTTCTCTGATTGACTTATTTCGCCTAGCATAATACCCTCTAGTTCCATTCACGTCATTGCAAATGGCAAGATTTCATTTTTTGGATGGCTACATAATATTCCATTGTATATATATACCACATCTTCTTTATCCATTCATCTGTTGATGGACATCTAGGCTCTTTCCACAGTTTAGCTATTGTGGACATTGCTACTATAAACATTGGGGTGCATGTGCCCCTTTGGATCACTACATTTGTATCTTTGTTGTAAATACCCAGTAGTGCAATTGCTGGGTCATAGGGTGGCTCTATTTTCAACTTTTGGAGGAACCTCCATACTGTTTTCCAGAGTGGCTGCACCAGTTTTCATTCCCACCAACAGTGCAAGAGGGTTCCTTTTTCTCCAAATCCTTGCCAACATCTGTAGCTTCCTGACTTGTTAATTTTAGCCATTCTGACTGGTGTGAGGTGGTATCTCATTGAGGTTTTGATTTGGATTTCCCTGATGCGGAGCAATGTTGAGCACTTTTTCATGTTTCTGTTGGCCATTTGTATGTCTTCTTTGCAGAAATGTCTGTTCTTGTCTTCTGCCCATTTCTTGATTGGATTATTTGTTCTTTGGGTGTTGAGTTTGATAAGTTCTTTATAGATTTTGGATACTAGCCCTTTATCTGATATGTCATTTGTAAATATCTTCTCCCATTCTGTCAGTTGTCTTTTAGTTTTGTTGACGGTTTACTTTGCTCTGTAAAAGCTTTTTATCTTGATGAAGTGCCAATAGTTCATTTTGGCCCTTGTTTCCCTTGCCTTTGGCGATGTGTCTAGGAAGAAGTGGCAGTGGTTGAGGTCAAAGAGGTTGCAGCCTGTGTTCTCCTCAAGGATTTTGATAGATTCCCGTCTCACACTTAGGTCTTTCATCCATTTTGAGTCTATCTTTGTGTATGGCATAAGGAAATGGTCCAGTTTCATTCTTCTGCATGTGGCCATCCAATTTTCCCAACACCATTTGTTGTAGAGACTCTTATTTCCAATGGACAGTCTTTCTGCTTTGTCAAAGATTAGTTGACCATAGAGTTGAGGGTCCATTTCTGGGCTCTCTATTCTGTTCCATTCAACTATGTGTCTGTTTTTGTGCCAGTACCATACTTTCTTGATGATTACAGCTTTGTAATAGAACTTGAAGTTCAGAACTGTGATGCCAACAGCTTTGCTTTTCTTTTTCAACATTCGTTTAGCTATTCAGGGTCTTTTCTGGTTCCATACAAATTTTAGGATTATGTGTTCCATTTCCTTGGAAAAAAGTTGATGGTATTTTGATAGTGAATGCATTAAATGTGTAGATTGCTCTAGGTAGCATACACATTTTCACAATATTTGTTCTTCTAATCTATGAGCAGGGAACCTTTTTCTATTGCTCTTTTTATTTAAGATTTTATTTATTTATTTGACAGAGAAAGAAAGCAGAAGCAGGGGGAGCAGCGGAGGAAGAGTGAGAAGCAGGCTCTATGTTGAGCAGAGAGCTTGATGTGGGACTCGATCCCAGGACTCTGGGATCATGATCTGAGCCGAAGGCAGAGGCTTAACTGACTGAACCACCCAGGTGCCCATTTTTCCATTTCTTTGTGTCTTCCTCAGTTTCTTTCATGAGTATTCTATAGTTTTCTAAGTACAGATTCTTTGCCTCTTTGGTTAGATTTATTCCTAGGTATCTTATGGTTTTGGGGGCAATTGTAATTGGGATTGACTCCTTAATTTCTCTTTCTTCTGTCTTGTTGTTGGTGTATAGAAATACAACTGATCTCTGTGCATTGATTTTATATCCTGCCACTTTACTGAATTCCTCTATGAATTCTAGCTGTTTTGGGGTGGAGTCTTTTGGGTTTTCCACATAAAGTATGATATCATCTGCAAAGAGTGAGTGTTTGACTTCTTCTTTGCCAACTCGGATGCCTTTTATTTCTTTTTGTTGTATGATTGCTGAGGCTAGGACTTCTAGTACTATGTTGAATACCAGTGGTGACAGTGGACATCCCTGCTGTGTTCCTGACCTTAGGGGGAAAGCTCTCAGTGTTTCCCCATTGAATATATTTGCTGCGGGTTTTTCATAGATGGCTTTTATGATATTGAGGTATGTTCCCTCTATCCTCACACTGTGAAGAGTTTTAATCAAGAAAGGATGCTGTACTTTTTCAAATGCTTTTTTTGTGTGTGCATCTATTGAGGGTATCATATGGTTCTTGTTCTTTCTTTTATTAATGTATTGTATCACATTGATTGATTTGCAGATGTTGAACCAACCTTGCAGCCCAGGAATAAATCCCACTTGGTTGTGGTGAATAATCTTTTTAATGTACTTTTGGATCCTATTGGGTAGTGTTTTGGTGAGAATTTTTGCATCCATGTTCATCAGGGATATTGGTCTGTAATTCTCCTTTTTTAATGGGGTTTTTGACTGGTTTTGGGATCATGGTAATGCTGGCCTCATAAAATGAATTTGGAAATTTTCTTTCCATTTCTATTTTTTGGAACAGTTTCAGAAGTATAGGTATTAATTTTTCTTTAAATGTTTGGTAGAATTCCCCTGGGAAGCCATCTGGCCCTGGGCTCTTGTTTGTTGGGAGATGTTTGATGACTGCTTCAATTTCCTTAGTGGTTATGGGTCTGTTCAGGTTTTCTATTTCTTCCTGGTTCAGTTTTGGTAGTTTATATGTCTCTAGGAATGCATCCATTTCTTCCAGATTATCTAATTTGCTGGCATATAGTTGCTCATAATATGTTCTTATAACTGTTTGTATTTCTTTGATGTTAGTTGTGATCTCTCCTCTTTCATTCATGATTTTATTTATTTGGGTCGTTTCTCTTCTCTTTTTGGTAAGTCTGGCCAGGGGTTTATCAATCTTATTAATTCTTTCAAAGAACCAGCTCCTAGTTTCGTTGATCTGTTCTACTGTTCTTTTGGTTTCTAGTTCACTGATTTCTGCTCTGATCTTTATTTTTTGTCTTCTCCTGCTGGGTTTAGGCTTTATTTGCTGTTCTTTCTCCAGCTTCTTTAGGTGTAGGGTTAGGTTGTGTATTTGATACCTCTCTTGTTTCTTGAGAAAGGCTTGTATTGCTAAATACTTTCTTCTTAGGACTGCCTTTGCTGCATCCCAAAGAGTTTGAACAGCTGTGTTTTCATTTCATTGTTTCCATGAATTTTTTAAAATTCTTCTTTAATTTCCTGGTTGACCCATTTATTCTGTAGTAGGATGCTTTTTAGCCTTCATGTATTTGAGTTCTTTCCAACATTCCTCTTGTGATTGAGTTCTAGTTTCAAAGCATTGTGGTCTGAAAATATGCAGGGAATGAACCCAACCTTTTGGTACTGGTTGAGACCTGATTTGTGACCTAGGATGTGATCTATTCTGGTGAATGTTCCATGGGCACTAGAGAAGAATGTGTATTCTGTTGCTTTGGGAGGGAATGCTCTGAGTATATCTGTGAAGTCCATTTGGTCCAGTGTGTCATTTAAAGCCTTTATTTCCTTCTTGATCTTTTCCTTAGATGATCTGTCCATTTCAGTGAGGGGGGTGTTAAAGTCCCCCACTATTATTGTATTATTGTGGATGTGTTTTTTGATTTTGTCATTAATTGGCTTATATAATTGGCTGCTCCCATGTTCGGGGCATAGATATTTACAATTGTTAGATCTTCTCGTTGGATAGACCCTTTAAGGGAGAATATCGTGTCCTTCCTCATCTCTTATCACAGTCTTTGGTTTAACATCTAATTTGTCTGATATAGGGATTGCCACCCCAGCTTTCTTTTGATGTCCATTAGCATGGTAAATGGTTTTCCACCCCCTCACTTTCAATCTGGAGGGGTCTTTGGGTCAAAAATGAGTCTCTTGCAGGCAGAATATTGATGGGTCTTGTTTTTTTATCCAATCTGATCCCCTGTGTCTTTTGATTGGGGCATTTAGCCCATTTACATTCAGGGTAACTATTGAAAGATATTAATTGAGTGCCATTGTATTGCCTGTAAGATGACTATTACTGTATATTGTCTGTTTCTTTCTGGTCTATGTTATTTTTGGGCTCCCTCTTTGCTTAGAGGACCCCTTTCAATATTTCTTGTAAGGCTGGTTTGGTGTTCATAAATTGTTTTAGTTTTTGTTTGTCCTGGAAACTTTTTATCTTTCTTTCTATTTTCTATGACAGCCTAGCTGGATATAGCATTCTTGGCTTTTCTCTTTGTCTCTGAGACTTGTAGTTTTACTATTAGATGTCAGGGTGTTGACATATTTTTATTGATTTTGAGGTGGGTTTTCTCTGCTTCCTGGATTTTGATGCCTGTTTCCTTCCCCAAATTAGGGAAGTTCTCTGTTATAATTTGCTCCAATATACCTTCTGCCCCTCTCCCTCTTTCTTCTTCTTCTGGGATCCTAATTATTCTAATATTGTTTCATTTTATTGTATCACTTATCTCTTGAATTCTTCCCTCGTGGTCCAGTAGTTTTTTATGTCCCTTTTTCTCAGCTTCTTTATTCTCCATCATTTGATCTTCTATATCACTATTTCTCTCTTCTGCCTCATTTATCCTAGCAGTTAGAGCCTCCATTTTTTATTGCACCCCATTAATAGCCTTTTTTATTTTGACTTGTTTAGATTTTATTTCTTTTATACCTCCAGAATTGAATTCTCTAGTATCTTCTATGCTTTTTTCAGGCTCAGCTAGTATTTTTATAATTGTCATTCTGAATTCTAGTTCTGACATCTTACTAATGTCTGTATTGATTAAGTCCCTGGCAGTCGGTACTGCCTCTTGCTCTTTTTCTGAGGTGAGTTTTTCTGTTTTATTATTTTGTCCAGAGAAGAATAGATGAATGAGAGACAAAAATGCTGAAAGAGTAACAATGCCCCAAAAAGATATACACTAAACAAATCAGAAGAGACCCGAAAACTGGGGGTGGGGGTGGGAAGAAAGGGGATAAAAAAGAATATGATCAAGCTGGTGAATAAAAGAGAGCCACACTCTAGAATTTTCTGTTAGAAGAAACTGCCTCCCAAGATTTTAAAGAAAGAAAAACTTACATATATACAAAAGAAGGGTAAATACAATGAAGGGATGGAATATGACTGTAAAGATGAAAATTAAAAACGATTTTAAAAAAGGAATTGATAAGAACTTGGTTGAAAAAAGAAAGAAAAAAATGAAAAAAAGAAAAGAGAAAGTGATCAGGCAGGAGACTAGAACAAAGCCATACACTAGGTTTAGGTTATATTTTGGTATGTTAGAAGAAACTGTATCCCAAAATTTTAAAGAAAGAAAAACTTATATGTATACAAAAAATAAGGTTAAATACAATGAAGGAATAGAATATGAATGTGAAAATGAAAATTAAAATATATTTTATTTATTTATTTATTTATTTTAAAGATTTATTTATTTATTTGAGAGAGCGAGAACGAGAGAGAGTACATGAGAGGGGGGAGGGTCAGAGGAAGAAGCAGGCTCCTTGCTGAGCAGGGAGCCTGATGTGGGACTCGATCCCAGAACTCCAGGATCATGACCTGAGCCGAAGGCAGTTGCTTAACCAACTGAGCCACCCAGGCGCCCTAAAATAGATTTTAAAAAAGCAATTGGTACAATGAGATGTTGGTTGAAAAAGAAAGAAGAAAAATTCAAAAAATATAGAAAAAGAGAAAAATAAAGAAAATAAAATATTAACTTTGAAAGACTAAAGTATCATGGGGACAAAGCCATGAATTCTATGTGCTGTATTTCCCTTGCGCTGAAGATTTGCAGTTCTCATTGTTTGGTAAGCTTGGTCTTGGCTGGATGTTCTTGATGATCTTCTTGGGGAGGGGCCTGTTGCAGTGATTCTCAATTGTCTTTGCCTGAGGCGGAATTGCACTGCCCTTGCCAGGGGTCAAGCTAAGTAATCTGCTCAGGTTTGCTCTTGGTAACTTTTGTTTCCTGAACACTTTCTGTACAGCTTTTGAGGACGAAAATGAAAATGGTGGCCTCCCAATCTCTGGCCCCAGAGGAGCAGAGAATTTGGGGCCCCACTCCTCAGTGACCCCTCGGAGATAAGCAGTCAATCACTCCTGTCTCCTTGGTCTCTGGCCACAACTCTGAGTTCACCCCGCCTGTGGCCAAGTGTTTCTATCTCTGGCACACGATCCCGTTTGGTCTCCAAACCCAGCAGATTCCTGCAGCGCACTCACTGTGCTGCTCCTCCCTGGGGAGGAAGGGGAATCTCCCTGGGTCTGTCACTTGTTGGGTCCCTGTTCAAAGAGTAGTGGCCCGACTGTGCCTCAGATTACCGATTACGGCAACCCCAAGCTGAGAGCCCAGTCCTTAGCTCTGTCTTTGCAGCCAGCTTCCCTGCTCCAATACTTTGGAGCTCTGCCACACTCTAGGCACCCCTCCTGGTCTTCCTGTGAACCCAAGTGACCTGAGACCACACTGTCCCAGCGAGGATTCCACCCCCACTTAGCCTCTGGAGCGACGTCCCTCAGTAGAGCAGACAGCTAAAAGTTCTGATTTTGTACTCTGCTGCTCTATCACTTGCTGACAGAGGCTGACAGAGGCTCCCTCCTCCCCTCCCCTCCACCCCCACGGTCTATTTTCCCAAATATCGCCCTGGGTTCACTTCTCCACACATCCTACCTTCCAGAAGTTGGTCGCTTTTCTGTTCATATAATTGCTGCTATTCTTTTCTTTGATCTTCTGTTGAGTTTGTAGGTGTTCAGAATGGTTTGATAACTATCTAGCTGAATTCCTGGGACCAGAGGAAATTTAGGTCTCCTATTCCTCCACCATCTTGTGCCTCCCCGCCATCATTAGTCTTTCATGTAGTGTTCAACGATTTATTAGTTGCCTGTAACACCCAGTGCTCTTCACCACATGTGCCCTCCTTAATACCCATCAACCAGTTACCCCATCCCCCCACCCTCCTCCCTTCTGTAACCCTCAGTTTCTTTCCTGGGGTCCAGAGTCTTTCATGGTTTGTCCTCATCTCTGATTTCTTCCCATTCAGTTTTCCCTCCATTCCCTTGTGGTCCTCCATGCTATTATGTTGCACATATGAGTGAAACCATATGATAATTGTCCTTCTCTGCTTGACTTATTTCGCTTAGCACAATCCCCTCCAGTTCCATCCATGTCCATGTGAATGGTGGGTATTCATCCTTTCTGATGGCTAAGTCATATTCCATTGTATATAAAAACCACATCTTCTTTATCCATTCATCCATTGAAGGGCATCTTGACTCTTTCCACAGTTTGGCTATTGTGGACATTGCTGCTATGAACATTGGGGTGCATGTGCCTGCTCTTTCATTACATCTATATCTTTGGGGTAAATACCTAGTAGTGCAATTCCTGGGTCCTAGGGTAGCTGTATTTTTAATGTCTTGAGGAACCTCCATACTGTTTTCCAGAGTGGCTATACCATCTCACATTCCCAACACTAGTGTTAGAGGCTTCCCCTTTCTCCACATACCTCGCCAACATTTGTTGTTTCCTGTCTTGTTAATTTTTGCCATTCTAACTGGTATAAGGTGGTATCTCATTTTGATTTTAATTTGTATTTCTTTGATGGCTAGTGATGTTGAACATTTTTTCATGTGTCTGTTAGCCATTTGTATGTCTTCTTTGGAGAAATGTCAGTTCATGTCTTCTGGTCCTTTCTTGACTGGATTATTTGTTTTTTGGGTGTTGAGTTTGAGAAATTCTTTATAGATCTTGGATACCAGCCGTTTATCTGTAATGTCATTTGCAAATATCTTCTCCCATTCCATGGGTTGCCTCTTAGTTTTATTGACTGTTTGCTGTGCAGAAGATTTTTATTTTGGTAAAGTCCCAATAATTCATTTTTGTTTTTGTTTCCTTGCCTTTAGAGATGTGTCTTGAAAGAAGTTGCTGTGGCCCATGTCAGAGTTTACTACCTATGTTCTCCTCTAGGATTTTGATGGATTCCTGTCTCATATTGAGGTCTTTCATCCATTTTGAGTTTATCTTTGTGTATGGTGTAAGAGAATGTTGCAGTTCCATTCTTATGCATGTGATTGTCCAATTTTCCCAGCACCATTTATTGAAGTGTCTGTCTTTTTTCCATTGCATACTCTTTCCTGATATGTCAAAGATTAGTTGACCAGAGTTAGGGTCCATTTCTGGGGCTCCTATTCTGTTCCATTGATCTATGTGTCTGTTGTTGTGCCAATACCATGCTGTCTTGATGATCATAGCTTTGTCATATAGCTTGAAGTCAGGGATTGTGATGCCCCCAGCTTTCGTTTTCTTTTTCAACATTCCTTTAGCTATTCGGGGTCTTTTCTGATTCCGTACAAATTTTGAGAGCGTTTGTTTCAGCTCTGTGAAAAATGTCAATGGTATTTTGATAGGGAGTGCATTGAAAGTGTAGATTGCTCTGGACAGCACAGACATTTTCATATTGTTTATTCTTCCAATCCATGAACATGGAATGTTTTTTCATCTCTATGTGCCTTCCTCAATTTCTTTCCTAAGTGTTCTGTTGTTTCTATATTATAGATCCTTTACCTCTTTGGTTAAGTTTATTTCTAGGTATCTTATGGTTTTGAGTGATATTGTAAATAGAATCAATTCCTTAATTTCTCTTTCCTCAGTCACATTGTGTATAGAAATGTAACTGATTTCTGTGCATTGATTTTGTATCCTATGATGTTGTTGAATTACTGTATGAGATCTCGTAATTTGGGGGTGTAATCTTTTGACTTTTCCACATAGAGTATCATGTCATCTGTGAAGACTGAGAGTCTGACTTCTTTGTTGCCAATTTGAATGCCTTTTATTTCTTTTTGTTGTCTGATTGCTGAGGCTAGGACTTCTAGTACTATGTTGAACAGTAGTGGTGACAGTGGGCATCCCTGTCGTGTTCCAGACCTTGAGGGAAGAAGCTCTCAGTTTTTCCTCATTGAGAATGATATTTGTTGTGGGCTTTTCAATAATTGCTTTCATGATATTGAGGTATGTTCCCTCTATCCCTATATTTTAAAAAGTTTTAATCAGGAAAGGATGCTGTATTTTTTTAATAAAAATTTTATTTATTTATTGACAGAGAGAAATACAGCAAGAGAGGGAACACAATCAGAGGGAGTGGGAGAGGGAGAAGCAGTCCTCCCTCTGAGTGGGGAGCCTGATGCAGGGCTTGATCCCAGGACCCTGGGATCATGACCTGAGCTGAAGGCAGACATTAAATGACTGAGCCACTCAGGCTCCCCAGTATGCTGGATTTTGTCAAATGCTTTTTCTGCATCTATTGAGAGGATCATATGTTTCTTATCTCTTCTTTTGTTAATGTGATGTATCACATTGATTGATTTATGAATGTTGAACCACCCTTGCATTCCAGGAATAAATACCACCTGGTCATGGTGAATAATCATTTTAATGTACTGTTGGATCCTATTGGCTAGGATCTTGTTAAGTATTTTGGCATCCATGTTCATCAGGGATATTGGTCTGTAATTCTTTTATGATGGGTTCTTTGTCTGGTTTTGGGATCAGGGTAAGGCTGGCCTCATAGAACAAGTTTGGAAGTGTGGAAGTGTTCCTTCCATTTCTATTTTTGGGAAATAGCTTCAGTAGAGTAGGTATTAATTCTTTAAATGTTTGGTAAACTTTCCCTGTGAAGCCATGTGGCCCTGGAGTCTTATTTTTTGGGAGGTTTTTGATTACTGTTTCAATTTTCTTGCTGGTTATTGGTCTATTCATTTTGTCTATTTCTTCCTGTTTCAGCCTTAGTAGTTTATATGTATCCATTAATGCATCCATTTCTTCCAGGTTGCCTAGGTTGTCAGCATATAGCTGCTGGTAATAAGTTCTAATAATTGTTTCGCTGTTCTTGGTATTGGTCGTGATTTCTCCCCTTTCATTCATGATTTTATTAATTTGGGTTCTTTCTCTTTTCTTTTGGATAAGTCTAGCCAGAGGTTTATCAATCCTATTAGTTCTTTCAGAGAACCAGTTCCTAGTTTCGTTGATTTGTCCTACTGTTTTTCTGGTTTCTATTTCATTGATTTCTTCTCTAATCTTTATTATTTTTCTTCTCCTGCTTGGTTTAAGCTTTATTTGCTGCTCTTTCTCTAGGTCCTTTAGGTGTAAGGTTAGCTTGTGCACTTGGGATTTTTCTAATTTTTGAGAGGCTTGGATAGCTATGTACTTCCCTCTAAGGACCGGCCTTGCAGTATCCCATAGGTTTAGAACTGATGTGTTTTCATTTTCATTGGTTTGCATGAATTGTTTTAGTTCCTCTTTAACTTCCTGCTTGATCCATTCATTCTTTAGCAGGATGCTTTTTAACCTCCAAGTGTTTGCGTTCCTTCCAAATTTTTCCTTGTGGTTGAGTTCCAGTTTCAAAGCACTGTGGTCTGAAAATATGCAGGGAATAATTTCAATCTTTTGGTAGCAGTTAAGTCCTGATTTGTGACCCAGTATGTGATCTATTCTGGAGAAAGTTCCATGTGCACTCAAGAAGAATGAGTATTAGTCTTTTTAGGAAGGCATGTTCTGTATATATATCTACAATGTCCATCTGGTCCATTGTATCCTTCAAAGATCTTGTTTCTTTGTTGATCTTCAGCTTAGATGATCTGTCCATTGCTGTAAGCATTGTTGAAGTCTCCTACTATTGATGTATTATTATCCATATATTTCTTTATTTTGGTTATTCGTTCATTTATGTATTTGGCCGCTCCCATGTTGGGGGCATAGATATTTACAATAGTTAGAGTTTCTTGTTGGATAGATCTTTTAAGTATGATATAGTGTCCCTCTACATCTCTTACTACAGTCTTTGGTTTAAAAACTAATTTTCAACTTTTGAGGAACCTCCATAATATTTCCCAGAGTGACTGCACCAGCTTGCATTCCCACCAACAGTGTAGGAGAGTTCCTCTTTCTCCGCATCCTCGCCAACATCTGTCATTTCCTGACTTGTTAATTTTAGCCATTCTGACTGGTGTGAGGTGGTATCTCATTGAGGTTTTGATTTTGATTTCCCTGATGCCAAGCGATGTTGAGCACTTTTGGAAAGAGCCAAGATGTCCATCAACAGATGAATGGATAAAGAAGAGGTGGTATATATATACAATGTAATATTATGCAGCCATCAAAAAACCCCTGAAATCTTGCCATTTGCAATGATGTGGATGGAACTAGAGGGTATTATGCTGAGTGAAATAAGTCAATCAGAGAAAGACATGTATCATATAATCTCACTGATATGAGGAATTCTTAATCTCAGGAAACAAACTGAAGGTTACTGGAGTGGTGGGTGGTGGCAGGGATGGGGTGGCTGGGTGATAGACATTGGGGCGGGTATGGGCTATGGTGAATGCTGTGAATTGTGTAAGACTATTGAATCACAGACCTGTACCTCTGAAGCAAATAATACATTATATGTTAAAAGGAAAAAAAGAAGGTAGTAGGAAGGGAAAAATGAAGGGTGGGGAATCAGAGGGGGATACAAACCATGAGAAACTATGGACTCTGAGAAACAAACTGAAGGTTCTAGAGGGGAGGGTGGTGGGGGATGGGTTAGCCTGGTGATGGGTATTAAAGAGCACTGGGTGTTATACGCAAACAATGAATCATTGAACACTACATCAAAAACTAATGATGTAATGTATGGTGATTAACATAACATAATAAAACAAAATAAAAAAAAACCAACACAAAAAACAAAAAAAGAAATTAAAAACTAATTTGTCTGATATGAGAATTGCTACCCCAGCTTTCTTTTGAGGTCCAATGGCATGGAAAATAGTTCTTCATTCCCTCACTTTCAACCTGGAGATGTCTTTAGGTTCAAAATCAGTCTCTTGTAGACAGCATATGGATGGGTCCTTCTTCTTTATCTAATCTGAAACCCTGTGTCTTTTGATGGGAGCATTCAGCCAGTTCACATTGAGAGTAACTATTGACAGATAGGAATTTAGTGGCATCATATTGCCTGTAATGTCCTTGTTTCTATAGATTGTGTCTGTTAATTTCTGGTCTATATTACTCTGGGGGTCTTTATTCTTTTATAGAATCTCCCTCAAAATTTCTTGCAGAGCTGGCTTGGTCGTCACATACTGTTTCACTTTCTGTCTGTCCTGGAAGCTCTTTATTTCTCCATCCATTCTGATTGATAGTCTTGCTGGATAAAGTATTCTTGGCTGCATGTTCTTCTCATTTAGTGCTTTGAATATGTCTTGCCAGCCCTTTCTGGCTTGCCAGGTCTCTGTGGATAGGTTTGATATTCTGATATAAGAAATCTTTTCCTCCTAGCAGCTCTCAGAATAGCTTCCTTGGCTCCATGATTTGCAAGCTTCACTATTATATGTCGGAGTGTTCATCTATTTTTATTGATTTTGGGAGTTGAGTTCTCTGCCTTTTGGACACAAATTCTTGTTTCCTTCCCCAGGTTTTCAAGTTCTCAGCTATGATTTGTTCAAATATACCTTCTCGTCATCTCTGTCTCTCTCCACCCCCTCATAGTTCCCAAGATTTCTGACACTGGAATGTTTCATGGCATCATTGATCTCTCTCAATCTGTTTTCATGGGCTATTAGCTGCTTATCCCTATCTTCCTCAGCATTCTTCCTTTCTATCCGTTTGTCTTGTAGATCACTGATTCTTTCTTCTGCCTCATTGACCCTGGCCATTAGAGTATCCAGTTTAGACTGCATGTCATTCATAGCATTTTTAAGTTCAGACCGATTAGATCTCATTTCTGCCCTTAACAATTCTATATTGTTGGGCACCTGGGTGGCTCAGTTGGTTAGGCGACTGCCTTCGGCTCAGGTCATGATCCTGGAGTCCCGGGATCGAGTCCCACATCGGGCTCCCTGCTCGGTGGGGAGTCTGCTTCTCCCTCTGACTTTCCCCCCTCTCATGTGCGCTCTCTCTCTCTCTCTCTCATTCTCTCAAATAAATAAATAAAATCTTAAAAAAAAACAATTCTATATTGTCACTGATGCTTTTTTCAAACCTAGCTATTGACTTAATGATTACTATCTGAATTCTATCTCTGACATCTTGCTTATATCCATATCCATTAGATCTGTGGCAGAGGACATTGTCTCTGGTTCTTTTCTTTGTTAGGAGTTCCTCCTCCTAATCATTCTGTCTAGGGATGTTTGAGTATATGAACAGAGTCCAAAATATCAACCATGACCCAAACAAAATGCACCTTAGAAAAAATCAGAAGTGGTTGAAAGCTACCACAGATACACAACCGAAGCCAAGATCATCCAAAACAATAAAAAAGAAAAAAGAAGGGAGGGTGGGGAAGGAGTATAATCTCTCAGGGTGTACAAAGCAGGGTGATTTGCCTGTTCCTGCTTGATTTTTGGTCTGTGTGTTAGAAGACACTATATCCCAAAATTGCAAAGAAATCAGAACTTATGTATATATATCAAGATAAAATTGAATAGAGTGAAAACTGGCTAGTATGGGGAATCAATCTATAAAACATAGTTGTGAAAAAAATGAGTTAAGAAGTGACCTAAAAATGAAGGTGGTGAATTAAGAATTTATTTGAAAATGGGAACAGGGTAAAAAAAAAAAAAGGAAAGGAAAGAATAAGAAAAGAAACTAAAAAGAAATGTAAAATTTTTGCCTGAAGTATAAAGAACTCATGAGGGAATACCTGGAGCTCCCTATATTATTTTCCCCTGGTGCTGGAGTTTTACAGTGCTGTGGGAAATAAGCTTATCTTTCACCTGTTCTTCCAGTTTGTCTTCTAGGACAGGGGCCTGCTGCTTGGCTTCTCAGGTGTCTTTGTGTGGCGGAGTTGCTCCACCACTTGTCAGGGGCATGGGCTTAATGTGAGCTGGTCATCTGCATGGCTTTTGTTCCCTGGAATCTTTTGGCTTCTCTTTAGAGGGTCAGAGCAAATATGGTCATGTGGGAATCTCCAGCCCAGAGCCACAGTGTCATGGTCTCCCCCCTCAACAAATCCTCCAGATCAAAACGTCTCCACCTCTGTGTGTACCAGACTCCACAGACACATGCAATTCCTGCTCACCACACCTCTCCTGGGGGAGTCACGGGGACCCTCGCATTATCTTTGCACTTTGTGACTTTGCAATTACTAGTGGCCATGGGCTCATGCGTGCACCCTCTTCCACAGCTCCCAGGTCACACTGGGTGCTGCCCCCTTGTCCTTTTTGGGCCATATCCTGAGAGCTGTTGCCCTGTCATGGGTGCAAGCCATTTTTTATCATCCCTAGGATTTTTTAAAAATTTTATTTTATTATGTTATGTTAGTCAACATACAATACATCATTAGTTTTTGATGTGGTGATCTACGACTTCATTGTTTTCATATAACACCCAGTGCTCCATACAGTACGTGCCCTCCTTAAAATACATATCCAGGCTAACCCATCCCCCCAACCCTCTCCCCTCTAAAACCCTCAGTTTGTTTCTCAGAGTCTGTAGTTTCTCATGGTTCATCTGTCATTCTGATTCACCCCCCTTCATTTTTCCCTTCCTTCTCCTAATGTCCTCCATGCTATTCCTTATGTTCCACAAATAAGTGAAACCATATGATAATTGACTTTCTCTGCTTGACTTATTTCACTTAGCAAAATTAATCAGCTCCAGTCCCATCCACGTTGATGTAAATGTTGGTTATTCATCCTTTCTGATGGCTGACTAATATTCCATTGTATATATGGACCACATCTTCTTTATCCATTCATCTGTTGAAAGGCATCTCAGCTCTTTCCACAGTTTGGCTATTGCGGACATTACTGTTATGAACATTGGGGTGCATATGGCCCTTCTTTTCACTGTATCTGTGTCTTTGGGGTAAATACCGAGGAGTGCAATTGCTGGGTCATAGGGTAGCTCTATTTTTAATTTTTTGAGGCACCTCCACACTGTTTTCCAAAGTGGCTGTACCAACTTGCATTCCCACCAACAGTGTAAGAGGGTTCCCCTTTCTCCATCACCTCTCTAACATTTGTTGTTTCTTGCCCTGTCCATTTTTGCCATTCTAACTCGTGAAAGGTGGTATCTCAATGTGGTTTTGATTTGAATTTCCCTGATGGCTAATGATGATGAACACTTTTGCATGTGTCTCTTAGCTATTTGTATGTCTTCTTCAGAGAAGTGTCTGTTCATGTCTTCTGCCCATTTTTTGACTTGATTATTTGTTTTTTGGGTGTTAAGTTTGAGAAGATCTTTATAGATCTTGGATACCAGCCCTTTATCTGTAGTGTCCTTTGCAAATGTCTTCTCCGATTCTGTGGGTTGCCTCCTTGTTTGGTTGACTGTTTCCTTTGCTGTGCAGAAGCTTTTTATCTTGATGAAGTCCCAAAAGTTCATTTTTTGCTTTTGTTTCACTAGCTTTTGGAGATGTATCTTGAAAGAAGTTGTTGTGGCTGGTGCCAGAGAGGTTATTGCCTATGTTCTCCTCTAGGATTTTGATGGATTCCTGTCTCACATTGAGCTCTTTGATCCATTTTGAGTTTATCTTGGTGTATGGTGTAAGAGAATTGTCGAGTTTCATTCTTCTGCATGTGGCTGTCCAATCTTCCCAGCACCATTTATTGAAGAGACTGTCTTTTTTCCATTGAATATATTTTCCTACTTTGTCGAAGATTATTTGCCCATAGAGTTGAGGGTCCATATCTGGGTTCTCTATTCTGTTCCATTGGTCTATATGTCTGTTTTTGTGCCAGTACCATGCTGTCTTGGTGATCACTGCTTTTTTATTCCAAGGTATCTTATGGTTTTTGGTGCTATTGTAAATGGAATCATTTCTCTAATTTCTCTTTCTTTGTTGTGTTGTTAGTGTATAAGAAAGCAACTGATTTCTGTGTATTGATTTTGTATCCTGCCATATTACTGAATTACTGTATGAGTTCTAGTAATTTGGGAGTGGAGTCTTTTGGGTTTTCCACATAAAGTATCATGTCGTCTGCGAAAAGAGACAGTTTGACTTCTTCTTTGCCAATTTGAATACATTTTATTTCTTTTTGTTGTCTGGTTGCTGTTGCTAGGACTTCTAGTACTATGTTGAACAATAGTGGCGAGAGTGGGCATCCTTGACGTGTTCCTGATCTTAAGGGAAAGACTCCCAGCTTTTCCCCATTGAGGATATTCGCTGTGGGTTTTTCATAGATGGATTTTATGAACTTGAGGAATGTTCCCTCTATCCCTGTACTCTGAAGAGTTTTAATCAGAAAAGGATGTTGTATTTTGTCAAATGCTTTTTCTGCATCAATTGAGAGGACCATATGGTTCTTCTCCCTCCTCTTATTAATATGTTCTATGACCATGATTGATTTGCGAATGTTGAACCACCCTTGCATCCCGGGGATAAATCCCACTTGGTCGTGGTGGATGATCCTTTTACTGTATTGTTAGATCCTGTTAGGATTTTGTTGAGGATTTTGGAATCCATAGTCATCAGTCAATATCGGTCTGAAATTCTCCTTTTTGATGGGGTCTTTGCCTAGTTTGGGGATCAAGATAATACTGTCCTCATAGAATGAGTCCAGCTTTCCTTCTGTTTCTACTTTATGAAACAGCTCTAGGAGAATAGGTATTGTTTCTTCTATGAATGTTTGGTAGAATTCCCAAGGGAATCCATCAGGCTCTGGACTCTTGTTTTTTGGGAGGTCTTTGATCACTGCTTCAATCTCGTTACTGGTTATTGGCCTATTCAGGCTGTCAATTTCTTCCTGTTTCAGTCTTGGCAGTGTACAGGTTTCCATCCATCCATTTCATCCAGATTGTTCAGTTTATTGGCATATAGTTGTTGATAATAATTTCAAATAATTGTTTCTATTTCTTTGGTGTTAGTCATGATCTTTCCCCTTTCATTCATGATTTTATTAATTTGGGTCCTTTCTCTTTTCTTTTGAATAAATCTGGCCAGTGGTTTATCGATCTTATTAATTTTTTCAAAGAACCAGCTTCTTGTTTGGTTGATCTGATCTACTGTGTTTCTGGTTTGTAATTCATTGATCTCTGCTCTAATCTTAATTATTTCTCTTCTAATGCATGGCTTAGGCATCATTTGTTGCTTTTCCTCTAGTTCTTTAAGGTATAGAGTTAGTGGGTGAATTCGGGATTTTTCTATTTTTTTTGAGTGGGGCTTGAATGGCTATGTATTTCCCCCTTAGGACCGCCTTTGCAGTATCCCATAGGTTTTGGACTGATGTGTTTTCGTTCTCATTGGTTTTCATGAATTGTTTAAGTTCTTCTTTGATTTCCTGGTTGACCCAAACATTCTTGAGCAGAGTGGTCTCTACTTCCAAGTGTTTGAACTTCTTCCAAATTTTTTCTTGTGATTGAGTTCCAGTTTTAAAGCATATGGTTTGAGAATATGCAGGGAATAATCTCATTTTTCCGGTATCAGTTGAGACCTGATTTGTGACCCAGTATTTGGTCTATTTTGGAGAAATTTCCATGTGCGCTTGAGAAGAATGAGTATTCTGTTGTTTTAGGGTGGAATGTTCTGTATATATCTATGAGGACCATCTGGTCCAGTGTGTCCTTCAAAGCTCTTGTTCCTTTGTTGATTTTGTGCTTAGATGATCTGTCCATAGCTCAGAATGGAGTGTTGAGGTCTCCTAAAATTAACGTATTGTTATCAATATGACTCTTTATTTTGGTTAACAGTTGGCTTATGTAGATGGCTGTTCCCATGTTGGGAGCATAGATATTTACAACTGTTAGATCTTCTTGTTGGCTAGACCCTTTAAGAATGATATAGTGTCCTTCTGTGTCTCTAACTACGGTCTTTAGTTTAAAATATAATTTGTCTGATATAAGAATTGCTACCCCATCTTTCTTTTGAGGTCCGCTGGCATGGAAGATGGATCTCCATCCCTTCGCTTTCAGTCTGGATGTATCTGTAGGTTCCAAATGAGTCTCTTGTAGACAGCATATGGATGGGTCCTGTCTTTGTATCCAATCTGCAACCCTGTGCCATCTTATGGGAACTTTTAGGCCCTTCACGTTGAAAATGGTTATTGAAAGATATGAATTAATTGTCATAATGTTGTCTGTGAAGACCTTGTTTTTATAGATTTATAAATTTCTGCTGTATATCACTCTTGGGGTCTTTCTCCTTTTATAGAACCTCCCTTAATATTTCTTGCAGGGCCGGCTTGATGGTCACATATTCTTTCAGTTTCTGCAGGTCTTGGAAGCTCTGCATCTCTCCATCCATTCTAATTGATAGCCTTGGAGGATAAAGTATTCTTGGCTGCATGTTCTTCTCGTTTAGTACCCTGAAAATGTCTTGCCAGCCGTTTCTGGCTTGCCAGGTCTCTGTGGATAGGTTTGACATTATTCTGATGTTCCTCCCTCTGTATGTAAGGAATCTCTTCCCCCTAACTGCCGTTAAGATGGTTTCCTTGCTTCTAAGATTTGCGAGTTTTACTATTACATGCCAGGGTGTTGGCCTATTTTCCTTGATCTTGGGATGGGTCCTCTCTGCCTCTAGATCATGAATGTTTGTTTCATTCCCCAGATTAGGAAAGTTCTCAGCTACGATTTGCTCAAATACATCTTCTATTCCTCTCTCTCTCTCTACCCCTTCAGTGATTCCAATAATTCTGACATTTGAACGTGTCATGGTGTCACTTGTTTCTCTGATTCTATTTTCATGGATTTTAAGTTGTTTTTCCCTGGCCTCCTCTTTTCCCTTTTTATTTATTAATTGGTTTTGTAGGTCACTAATTCATTCTTCTGCCTCGCTTACTCTAGCTGTTAGGTTATCTAGATTAGATTGGATCTCACTGATAGCATTTTTAAGTTCTGCCAATTCAGCTTTCATTTCTGCCCTTAGAGACTCTATGTTGCCTTTAATTGATTTCTCCATTCTAGCTATTGTCTTCACAATTGCTAGCCTGAATTCCATCTTTGACATCTTGGTTATATGTGAATCCATTTGTAAATCTGTGGCATAAGTCATAGTGTCTGAGTCGTTCCTATTTTGGGGGTCCCTCCTCCTAGTTATTCTGTTGATGGGTGGTTGAGGGAATGTATAGAGTCCAAATTATTGACCAGAACCCAAGCAAGATGCACCTGTTTTCTAGGGACCTTAGGATTGCTGGCCTCTTGTTTTCCCAGCCTGTCTTCTGGGGGAGTGGCCTGCTGTTTGGACAGAGTTGCCCTGCCCCCTGTGGCAGGGATGGGCTCAGTGAAAACTGTGTTTTGGGGGCTTTTGTTCTCTGGCAGCTTTCCCTGGTTGCTTTCTGCCTCTCTTCCGAAACTCAGAGCAGAAGAGACCATTTCCAACCCTCTGCCTCAGAGCAGGGAGATTGCAGTCTATTCTTCAGTGAGCTCTCCAGGCCACACTATCTCTGTTTCCGTCTTTGCTGCTATAAACTACAGCATCCTGGGTTGTTCACCCCTCATCAGTGCTCCCAGTCCTTGCTTCCATGTTGGGACACATCTCTGCCCTTTGGGCTTCTAAAACCACCAACTATCCCCAGTTCGCATGCACAGCCCCGCTGCTCCAGGTTTCAGTCCTGGGGGCTGCCCTAAAGTCCTTTCCCCATCCTTACTGGTCTGTGAGTCTGTGCCCTGTCCCCAGTCTGGGAGGCTATCCCTCACAGATGGTGTAGGATCGAGAGGGCTGGCTCCCTCTCCCTTCCGTTTATCTTCTGATATCTGCCCGCAGAATCATGGCTCCCCGCTTCATACCTCAAAACCAACTGCCTGCGATATTCTGTTTGTAGAGATCCAGATCTATCTTCTTACATCTCAGGCTGATTTCATGGGTCAGAGTGGTCTGGTAGATATCCAGCTCAATTCCATGGATTGGTTGGAATAGGGTCCCCCTACTCCTCCGCCATCTTTTCCTCCCTCCTAACCATTCTTTTAGAGAAGGTGTGCTACTGTCAAATTCTTCTATTTGTTCATCTGAGAATGCTTCCATTTCCACTTCATTCATTAAGGATATTTTCACTAGATATAGAATTCAACCCTCCTGAGACTGGGCTATGAATTCCCATAGCATCCTTCTTCTTTCAAAACACTGATTACACGAGGCACCTGGGTGGCTCAGTTGGTTGAGCAACTGCTTTCTGCTCAGGTCATGATCCTGGAGTCCTGGGATCGGGTCCCACATCGGGCTCTCTGCTCAGCAGGGAGTCTGCTTCTCCCTCTGACCCTCTCCCCTCTCATGTGCTTTCTATCTCTCATTCTTTCTCAAATAAATAAATAAAATCTTTAGAAAAAAACACTGATTACACTCTCAGTCACTTGATTCATGCCTATTTTTACCATAAGACCAGCAATTCTCAGCTTAAGCTGAACATTAAAAATTTTAATGCCACACTCTATCTTAGAGAAATTAAATCATAATCTCTGGGCTGGGGGACCAAGACATCAGTATTTAAAAAAAAAAATTCTCTAGGTAATTCCATTGTGAAGCCAAGATTGAGAACCAGTGCCCAAGCCAGACTGTCTTAGTGTCTTGTTTGTAGTTTGTTCTAAGTCATCTTTTGGTTGAAATTAATTGAATTAATTGTAACTGACATTATAATGAACATTTATAACTCCACATTTCTTTAATAATATTCCAACTTATTGAAGAGATATTTGATTTAGCATTCCAATTCTCTAAAACCTGTTGAGACTTACTGCATACTAAGTGTTGGGCATATTAAATTTAATAAGATACAATCCTTAAACTTGAATATC
The DNA here is from genome assembly GCF_003265705.2 of Callorhinus ursinus. Taxonomy (NCBI): domain Eukaryota; kingdom Metazoa; phylum Chordata; class Mammalia; order Carnivora; family Otariidae; genus Callorhinus; species Callorhinus ursinus. The sequence goes on along the minus strand of NW_027397102.1, from coordinate 2,758,078 downwards.
CCATAGTCTAATGGGAGAGACGGGGAGACAAAATATAGGTAGCTAGTGGAAGCCATAAAATTTTATATAAGGTACACAGAAATGGTAGAAATGAACTTTGTCTTGGAGATGAGGCAGAAAAGATGTGAGTACATGTTCATAGATCATCTTTTCAAAAATTTTATTTTACTAAAAAACACTATATTGAGGTATGATTGGCATATATTAATATATACGACTTGGTGAGTTTAGAGATAAATATAGATTTGTGAAACCATCACTACAATCTAAGCCATATTACTTACAGAGATTGTCTTCTGCCTTTTTTATTTATTATTATTTTTGTAATAATAACACTTAACATAAGATCTACCCTATTAGCAAATTTTCGAGTATAGAATATAGAATTGTTAACTACAGACATTAAGCTATATAATGGACCACTAAGACTTATTCATCTTGCATAATTGAAGGTTCATACTCTTTGACTAATACCTTCCCATTTTCCACTTCCTTCAGTCCCTGGCAACCACCATTATGCTTTCTGCTTCTATGAGTTTGCCTATTTTGGATTCCTCACATAAGAGCTGTCATATAGTGTTTGTCCTTCTGTGTCTGGCTTATTTCATTTAGTATAATGTCCTCCAGGTTCATCCATGTTACAAATGGCAGATTTTCTTCTTTGTTAAGGCTGAATAATATTTCACTGTATGTATATTTTCTTTATCCATTTGTCCATTGATGGACACTTAGGTTGCTTCCTTGTTTTGGTTATTGTGACTAATGCTGCAATAAACATGGGAGTGAAGATATCTTTTCAAGATACTATTCCAACTCCTTTGGATATCTACTCAGATGTAGGATTGCTGGGTCATATGGTAGTTCTATTTTAAATTTTTGAGGTACCTTCATACTGTTCACATAGTGATGCACCACTTTACATTCCCACCAAGCATGTACAAGGGTTCTTGTAGGATATCTTTAGTGAAGATTCAGAGAGGCTCAAATGATGAAATGATTGGTTCCAGATTGATTCTTTCTTCTTCTTCTTTTTTTTTTTTTGGTGTCTATGTGTGTGCTAAAACCCATGATTGGATTTTTTCTTAAGTAGGAAAGACTTGAGATTGATAACCCTCAAGGATGAAAATGCTACAGTCCTGTATGACAGACCTGGTGCTTAAAAACTGTTGGGATTTCCTAGGTGCTTTTGTATCTGTTGCACTCCTTACAAAAAGCCCACGATGTCATTGGCATGGGGATTATTATACTTATGTGACAGAGGAAGAAACTAAGGCTCAGAGATGGTAAGTGATTTTCTTCTCAAGGTTGCATAGCCAGTTAATAAGAATGTGGAGATTTGAACCTAGATCTCCTGACTGCCAGTCCAATGCTATTTTCGAAGGGGCCATCAATAGATTCATCTCATATCATGGCTCAGGGTCACAGTCATGGAGAAAGTTGGAGGGCAGTTGTGGGCCAGCTTACCAAGGGCCTAACATTCAACACAGAGGAGTTTGGACTTTTCCTGGCAGGTAGTGGGAAGCCATAGGAAAATTTTGAAAACTGGGAGTGACTACGCCTGTTGACTGGTCTTCCTTGTCACTTCAGTACTCACTGTTTGGCACTTAAAACCAAGCTGACAAGTTAGTTTTACACCCCTATCAACAAGTAAGAATGTAGTAGTTTGTGGTAAAACTGTTTATGTACTTTCTTTTAACAGTTTTTCTCTCAGTGCTTTCTGCTTTATTTAAGGACATTCCAATCATTTCCATCTGTCCTCTATTAGTAGCCAACCTTAAGGAGCCCTTGTCTGTCCTTCCACCCGCAATCCCATCTTGCCTTAATGAGAAACCTGGTTTCTTTAATTCTGAGATCAGACCTAGCCAGAAAAGTAGACACAATCACTTTGGACATGGAACACTGAAATGGTGATTAATCTTCTTCCTGAACATTCTTGTCAAATGCTTACTTCACCTCACATTTTCTTCATTTCTCAAAAAACATCTGGCATGCACCTTTTTTCCCTCCTCCTTTCTACATGTTGCCTAATCCTCTCCCCCCTTGTCTTCTATTTTTGCTACTTGGTAAAGAAAGTGCTAAAAGTAAAATGAGGGTGTCAATGAGCCAGAAACCTGACGTTGCCACCCTAGATCCCCACTACAGCTTTGTGGAGGGTAGGTTAGAGATCATCCCCATTTTACTAAAAGAGGAATAAATGTTTCAAAATCTACCTAGAAATTAATGGGAGAAAATAATATGGGGCAAAGATCCAGGGCTTTTAATGCCCTTGACAGTGCCCTGCACTGTGTGCCATGCTTATTAAAGATCTAGACACTGAGGCTCAGAAAGCTTAGGTAAATTGATGAAGGTTGCAGAGCCAGAAGCTGTGAAGCCAAGATTTAACCTGTCTTGTTTCCCCTGTGGTATGGAAAAAGTCAAGACAAGAACTGCTGTACACTACAGGACTTCATAGAATACTGCTTTTTTGTGTTGTTTTAAACTTTTTATTTTGAAATAATTTTAGACTCATAAAATATTGCAAATATAGTATAGAATATTCTTGTGTATTCTTCATGCAGCTTCCCTCAATAATGTCATCTTACATCACCATGGTACATTTCCAAACCAAAATAGATATTGGTACAATTCTATGAACTAAATTATAAACCTTTGTTATGGACTGAATTGTGTTCCCTCACCCCAATTCATATGTTGAAGCCTTAACCCCCAATTTGGTTATATTTGGAGATAGGGCTTTTAGGGAGGTAATGAAGGTTAAATGAGGTTATATGGGTGGGGGCCTAATCTGATAGAACTGGTGTCCTTATAAGAAGAGGAAGAGACATCAGAGATCTTTCTTCATTTGCATGCAGAGGAAAGGCCACATGAGGAAACAGAAGATGGCCATCTACAAGCCAGGAAGAATTCTCAGAAGAAACCAACCCTGACACTTTGATCTTGGACTTTCAGCCTCCAGAACTGTGAGAAGATAAATTTCTATTGTTTAATCCACCCACTCTGTGGTATTTTGTTATGGCAGACCAAACAGGCTAATATAACCTTATTCTGTTTCACCAGTTTTTATAAGCATTAATTTCATTTTTGGTATATGGTGCTGTGTTAGTTTGCTAGGGTGGCCATAATGAAAATACCATAGACTAGGTGGCTTGAACAACAATTTATTTCTCACAGTTCTGGAGGCTATCCATATAAAATCAAGGTATTTGTAAGATTGATATAAATATGAGGTCTCTTTCATTGACTTGCAGATAGCTACCCTCTTGCTGACTGTTCACATGGTCATCCGTCTGTGCACATGTGAGCCTAGTATTATTCAGTGTGTCTCAATCTCATCTTCTTATAAAAACACCAGTCAGATTGGATTGGGGTATACCTTAAATGTCTCATTTAACTTAATCACCTCTTTAAAGGCCCTATTTACATATATAGTCACATTCTGTGGTACTGAGGGTTAGGACTTCAATATGAGATTTGAGGGGGCATAATTCAGTCCACAACAAGTGTATGACATTTTGTCATATCGTAAATTTGTTAAGAAATACCACAATTAAGGTAAAAAACTATTCTACGAGCACAAAGACATTTTTCAGTGCTACCACTTTATGGTTACACCCTCCCTTATCCCTAATACTTAATACCACCAACATCTTCATCATCACTGTAATTTTGTCATTTTAAGAATGTTATGCAGGTGCCTGGGTGGCTCAGTCAGTTAAGCATCTGTCCTTCGGCTCAGGTCATGATCCCAGGGTCCTGGGATCGAGTCCCACGTCGAGGATCTCTGCTCAGTGGGAAGCCTGCTTCTCCTTCTCCCTCTGCCTGCTACTCTACCTACTTGTGATCTCTCTCTCTGTCAAATAAATAAATAAAATCTTTAAAAAAAGAATGTTATGCAAATACAATCATACAGTATGTGACCCCTTGATTTTTTTTCCACTCAGCATAGTGCCCTTGAGATCCATGCAAGTTATTGCATATGGTAATAGTTCAATAATTTTTACTGATAAATAATATTCCATGGTATTGGGTATACCATGGTTTGTTTATTTATTCACACATTTAAGAATACTTGAGTTGTTTCCAGTTTTTGGCTATTACAAATAAAGCTGCTATGAACATTCATGTACATATTTTTGTGTAAATACAGGTTTACTTATCTCCAGAATGAATACCCAGATGTGTGATTGCTGTATGGTAGTTGCATTTTTAGTTTTTTAAGAAGGTGCCAAAATATTTTCCAGGGTGGCTACACCATTTTACATGCTTAAAATGATGTGTGAGAGATCCAGTTTCTCCACATCTTTGCCAAGATTTGGTGTTGTCACTGTTTTTGATTTTATCCACTCTGACAGGTGTGAAATGATATCTCACTGTGGTTTTAACTTGCATTTCCTTAGTGGCTAGTGATATTGACCAAGTATCTCTTCATGTTTTCTACCCATTTTTCTAATTGAAATTTTTGGTGTATATTTTACTGTTGAGTCTGAGACTTCTTTATTTATTCTAGATACAAGTCCTTTCTCAGATATGTGGCTTACAAATATTGTCTCCAGTATGTGGCTTGTCTTTATTTTCTTAAGTGGTGAAGAATTTTTGTTTTGTTGAGGTAGTTTATCAAAGTTTTTACGGCTCACGCTTTGGGTGTCATATCTACAAGACCAGTGCTCTAACCCCTGAGCTACGGAGCCTGGGTGTCATATCTAAAAACCCTTCACAAAGTCCTAGGTCCTGAATATTTTCTCTTATATTATCTCCTAAAAGTTTTATAGTTTCATGTTTTATATTTAAGTTTGTGGTCCATTTTGAGTTGATTTTCATATAAGATATGAAGTTTAAGTTGAGGTTCATCCTATATTCAAAAACCTCTGAATGTTTCAACTTCTGGGGAATATGGCAGAGTAGGTAGACCCTAGGCGCATTTCAGCCCATGGATACAACTAGATAACACTTTTATAAGAGTAAACAATCTAGAAAATGACCCCCAAACTGGCAGAATAAACTCTGTAATTAAATGTACAGAAGAAGCCACATTGAAGAGGGTAGGAAGGGTGAAGACAGAGTTGGGAACTCAACAGACTTGCAGGACTGTCTGCAGGAGGGAGGGATGCCTTGGGCATGGAGAAGGGAGAGAAACAGACACTACACCAGGGAGCCCAAACGGGGAAGGCTAATCCCCATAATGTTTGGCTTTGAAAACCAGAGGGGCCAAATTTCATTATTCTAACAACCAGTGGGAATTAAAATCTGGAATTAAAAAAAATCAGCAGGCTTGGCTCTGGTAGAGCTGGTGGGTGAGAGGAAACTGAGTCTCTGCCCTTAAAGAGACAGCACAACAAACAGCCTTGGGAGATACCGCATAGAAGCAGCAGTTTGAAAGCTACTTGGGGCTTATAGGAGGGAGAATCATTTACTTATCTCAAAGCACATCAAGGGAGGATAGAAATTTCTGGGGAACTCCTCCAGGAACAAAGGAACTGACAGGTAAAATTTCCCTCTCCTAGGCCCCAGTGTAAACACATGACCACCTGTGAGTCTTGCTATCTAAATTGCTAGCATTCCCACCCTGCCCCTCCAGGCTGTGCTTCCACCAACTGACCCCTCCCGACAGCCTGGCTCAGTCCAGGTGCTGCAGGACACCTCCCACAGAGGAACTGCTGTATGGAAATTTTTCTAGCATTGCCTTCTGGCAACTGCAGGTGCAGAGCCTGGCCTGAAGAAGACCATGGGGGCACAAACCTTGCTAACACCACTGCCCTGATGCCCTGCTCCCCACTGGAATGTGCTTCAACAGATCTACTCTCTCCAATATGCTCTTGGTCAGATCCCATACAGGGAAGTGACACAGGTCTGGCAGTTCGCATGTAGTCCTTACAATTGCCAGGACCACTCCAAAGTGACTCCTGCCCAGAGAGAGTGAAACATAACCACACACAAGAGTCAGATGGATGCACCAACAGTGGTTTGGAGGAAAACAACTGGTCTGACTGCAGGCACTGCCCTAGAACAAAGGATATTCAAGGGACATACAGGAAAGGTACCCTGCAGTTTGGTGCTACTGCATCTATGGTAAACACCTGGTCTGATTCAACTCAAGCCCAAGGTAACCCCAGAATGGCCCACTAAAACTATAGGAACCAAACAGTCCCTACAAGAAGCAAAGAAAGCCATTGCAGATGACTGGACTGAAGGAAAAATGAGCTCAGCCACAATAGCAGGATGGATGCATCACACATAGGAGACACTCATGAAGTGCCAGGTTCTGGTGAACTGGGAGCACTGCATGGCAGGGCGCTATAGGATCTCTTCTTCATAAGGCCATTACTTTCAAAGGCAGGATATGTAGCTGCCTTTCTAACACACAGAAACAGACACAGATCATTAGACAAAATGAGGAGAAAGAGGAATATGTTCCAAATGAAAGAACAAGATAAAATCACAGCAAGAGACTAAAGCAAAACAGAAACAAGTAATATGCCTGATAGACAATTAAAGTAGTGATCATAAAGATACTCACTGGACTTGAGAAGAGAGTGGAGGACATCAGCAAGACCCTTAACAATGAGATTAAAAAAAACCAGCCAACCAGAGATGAAGAACACAATAAATTTAATTAAAAATGCACTAGATGGAATAGATAGACTAGATGAAGCAGAAGAACAAACCAGTGACCTTGAAGGACAGAGTAATGGAAAGTAACCAAGTGGAGTAGGTGAGAAAAAAAATTATGGAAAATGAGAATAGACTTAGGGAAATCAGGAACACCATCAAGTGTAATAACATTCACATTATAGGGATACCAGAAGAAAAAGAGAAAGAAAAGGGAGCAGAAAATTTATTTGAAGAAATAATAGCTGACACCTTCCTGAACCTGGGAAAGGAAACAGAAATCCTGATCCAGGAAGCACAGAGATCCCCCAACAAAATTAACCCAAGGAAGTCCACCCTAAGAGACACAGTAATTAAGATGACAAAAAGTAGTGATAAAGAGAGAATTTTAAAAGCAACAAGAGAAAAGAAAGCAGATATTATACACATCAAACCCCATTAGGCTATGAGCTGATTTTTCAGCAAAGATTTTGCAGGCCAGAATAGAATGGCATGATATTTTCAAAGTGATGAAAAGGAAAAATCTGTAGTCTAGAATACTTTATCCAGCAAGGTTATCACTCAGAATAGAAGGAGAGATAAAGAGTTTCCCAGAAAAACAAAAATTAAAAGAATTCATGACCACTAAAGAATCACTACAAAATATGTTAAAGGGAACACTTTGAGTGGGAAAGAAAGACTAATCAAAGCACAAAAACAGTAAAAATAAGTATATCAGAAAAATCAGTCAAGGGACTCCCAAAATAAAAGAATGTAAGTATGACATCATATACCTGGAATGTGGGGAGAAGAAGAGTAAGGAATGGGTTAAAATTTAAGCGACCATTAACTTAATATAAACTACTATATAGAGAAGATGTCACATACAAACTGAATGGTAACCAAGAGGTATGCAAAAAATAAATTGAAAAGAATCCGAGTATATCACTAACGAAAGCCAGCTAATTGTAAAAGAAGAGAACAAGAGAGGAAAAAAACTACAAAAGCAATCATAAAACAACTACCAAAATGGCAATAAATACATACCTATCAATAATTACTTTGAATGTAAATAGATTAATCATGCCGATCAAAAGATATAGGGTGACATAATGGATAAAAAAAAAACAAGAACCATCCGTATGCTGGCTACAAGAGACTCAATTCAGACCTAAAGTCACATGCAGATTGAAAATGGAGATGGAGGAGCATTTATCATGCAAATAGATATGAAAAGAAAGCCAGAATAGCAACATTTATATCAGACAAAATAGTCTTTATTTTTTTCTGTTTTACTTTTTATTTTTTAAAGTTTTTATTCAAATTCCAGTTAATTAACATACAGCATCATCATTGTTTTCAGGTGTACAATATAGTAATTCAACACTTCCATACCACACCCAGTGCTAATCATGACAAGTGCACGCCTTAATCCCCATCACCTCTATCCCTCCACCCATTTCCCTTCTGGTAAACTCCAGTTTGTCCTCTATAGTTGAGTCTGTTTCTTGTTTTGCCTCCCTCTCTCTCTATTTTCTTCCATTGGCTTCTTTGTTTTGTTTCTTAAATTCCACATATGAGTGATAGCATATAGAATTTGTCTTTCTCTGATTGAATAATCTTTATTTTTTATTTTTTACTTGTTTTGATTTTGAACAAAATAGACTTTAAAAAAAGACTGTAACAAGAGACAAAGAACACTATATAATCCTTAAGGGGACAATCCAACAAGAAGACATAACAATTGTAAATATTTATGTACCTAACATGGGAGAATCCAAATATATCAAGCAGTTAGTAACAAACAAAAGGGAGTAATTGATTGTAATACAATAATAGTAGGGGGCTATAACACTCTTCTTTAATCAACGGAAAGATCATCAAAACAGAAAATAAACAAGGAAAGAGTGGCTTTGAATGACACACCGGATCAGATGGGTTTAACAGATATAGTAAGACCATTACATCCTGAAACAGCAGAATTCACATTATTTTCAAGTGCAAATGGAATGCTCCCCAGAATAGATCACATATTACACCACAAAACAAGTCACAGCAAATTTAAAAAGATTGAAGTCATTCCATGCATCTTTTCTGGCCACAATACTAGGAAACTAGAAATCAACCACAAGAAAAAATACAGAAAGAAAGCCAATATGAAAAAGTTAAATAATATGCTATTGAACAATGAAGGTGTCAAACAAGAAATCAAAGAAGAAATAAAAAAATACATGGAGACAAATGAGAATAAAAACATAACAGTCCAAAGTCTTTGGGATGGAGCAACCAATTCCAATCCCACAAAGGGTGAAATTGTGCTGAGGGAGGGTCACGGTGGGGCTGTGCTGCACGGAGGAGTTGGGTGAGTGAGTTCCGTGGCACATTCAGATGGATCTCAGTGACAGGTGAACGTGGAATTTCACGTGGACATTCTGGCTTTAGCATTGTGTGTAATGACCAACACATCTTCTACAATGGCTGCATGGAGGAGTGTCATCCTTTGGCATCAGGAACCTCTTTGGTGAGAAATTCCTCACACAAGTGCACAGCATCTTCTTTTTGGAAGGCCCTCCCCTGGGTTTGCCCCAGACCTGGGTTTCTCCAAGCAGGCCAGGCCAGGTTGAGTTCAATCATGCACACAAACATCAGGGTTTGCCCATTTAATCAATGTTATTGTGTAGCACAGCCCAGATTTTTACATAAGAACTAGGCCTCCCTTTACATGGCTGCTTTTTTTATTTTTATTTTTTGATGTTGAGGGGGTTCTAAGAGGGAATTTTCTAGCCATGTTGGCCTACCTCAGAAAGCAAGAAAAATCTCAAACAACCTAAACTTACATATAGAGGAACTAGAAAAATAAGAACAAACAAAATCCAAAACCAGGAAAAGGAAGAAAAATAATAAAGATTAGGGCAGAAATAATGAAATTGAAACAACAAAAAATAATAGAACTGATCAATGAAACCAGGAGCTGATTCTTTGAAAAGATGAACAAAAGTGAGAGGGAGGAGCAAGATAGCAGAGGAGTAGGAGACCTAAATTTCATCTGGTCCCAGGAATTCAGCTAGATAGGGATCAAACCATTCTGAACACCTATGAACTCAAAAGGAGATTGAAGAAAAGAATAGCAGCAACTCTCTGAACAGAAAAACGACCACTTTTTGGAAGGTAGGACGTACAGAGAAGTGAATCCGAGGTGATATTTGGGAAGATAGATGGCGGGGGAGGGGGCCTCCGTCAGCCACTACTGGCAAGTGATAGAGTAACAGGGCACAAAATCAGAAATTTTAGAAGTCGGCTCTGTTGAGGGACATCGCTCCAGTGGCTAAGCGGGGGCGGGGGGGTGGAACCCTCACTGGGACAGTGTGGTCTCAGGACCCTTGGGATCACAGAAAGACCAGGGGTGCCTGAGTACAGCAGAGCTCCCAGGTATCAGAGCAGGGATGCCAGCTGCAGAGATGGAGCCAAGGAGTGGGCTCTCAGCTCAGGGTTGCCATAAACCATGATCCATGGCACAGTCGGGCCACTGCTCTTCCATCAGGGACCCAACAAGTGGCAGATCCAGGGAGACTCCCCTTCCTCCCCCGGGAGGAGTGGTGTGGGAATGCACTGCAGGAATCTGCTGGGTTTGGAGACTCCACACGGGGTCGTGTGCCAGAGAGAGAAATGCTCGGTCACAGGTTGAGTGTGCACAGAGTGCAGCTGGAGACTGGGGAGACGGGAGTGATTGACTGCTTTTCTCTGGGGGCTCACTGAGGAGCGGAGCCCCAAGTTCTCGGCTCCTCCCGGGTGGAGATTGGGAGGCCCCCATTTTCACTCTCATCCTCCCAAGCTGTGCAGAAAGCTTGCAGGGGACAAAAGCTCCCAAAAGCAAACCCGAGCAGATTAATTAGGCCGGCCCCGGCAAGGGCGGAGCAAATCCACCTCCAGCAAAGACATTTGAGAACCACGAAAACAGGCCCCACCCCCAGAAGATCAGCAAGAACAGCCAGCCAAGACCAAGTTTACCAATCAATGAGAATGGCAGAACTGCAGCACTATAGGAGAATACAGCACATACAATTAATGGCTTTTTTCCCCATGATTCTTTAGTCTTTCAAAGTTATTTTTTAAAATTTTCTTTACTTTTTTCCTTTTCTAGTTTTTAAAATTTTTCTTTTTCCCTTTTTCAACCAAAATCTTGTCAATCCCTTTTTAAAAAATCTTTTTTATTTTTCATTTTTAGAGTCATATTCTATCCTTTCAAAGTGTTTAACCTTATTTTTGGTATATATATATATATGTGTGTGTGTGTGTGTGTGTGTGTGTGTGTTGTTCTCTCTTTAAAATTTTGGGATACAGTCTCTTTAACAGACCAAAATACACCCTAAATCTCTAGTGTATGGCTTTCTTCTAGTCTCCTTCTTGATCACATTCTCTCCCCCCCTTTTTTATATCCTCTTCTTTCTTTTCCAACAAACTTCTTATAATCAATTCTTTTTATAAAATCTTTTATAATTTTCATCTTTAGAGTCATATTCTATCCTTTCATCGTATTTACCCTTACTTTTGTACATATATAAGTTTTTCATTCTTTAAAATTTTGGGAGGCACTTTCTTCCAACAGACCAAAATACGTTCAAAATCTAGTGTGTGGCACTGATCTATGCACCAGCCTGATCATATTTGATCATGTTCTGTTTTTTCTTTTGTTTGCTTGTTTGTTTTTATCTTTATCTTTATCTTTTTTTTCCCCTTTCTTTCCCTTTCTTTTCTCCCGGTTTCAGGTCTCTTTGGATTTGTTTAGTGTATATTTTTCTGGGGTCGTTGTTACCCTGTTAGCATTTTGTTCCCTCATTCATCTAGTCTCCTCTGGACAAAATGATAAGATGGAAAAAATCACCTCAGAAAAAAGAACAAGAGACAGTACCGACTGCCAGGGACCAAATCAATACAGACATTAGTATGATGTTGGAACTAGAGTTCAGAATGATGATTATAAAGATACTAGCTGGGCTTGAAAAAAGCATGGAAGATACTAGAGAAACCTTTTCTGGAGAAATAAAAGAACTAAAATCTAACCAATTCAAAATCAAAAAGGCTATTAATGAAGTGAAATAAAAAGTGGAGGCCCTAACTCTAGGATAAATGAGGCAGAAGAGAGAATTAGTGATCTAGAAGACCAAATGATGGAAAGTAAAGAAGCTGAGAAAAAGAGAGATAAACAACTACTGGATCACGAGGGCAGAATTCGAGAGATAAGTGATACCATAAGATGAAACAATATTAGAGTAATTGGGATCCCGAAGAAGAAGAAAGAGAGAGGGAGGCAGAAGGAATATTGGAGAAAATTATAGCAGAGAACTTCCCTAATTTGGGGAAGGAAACAGGGATAAAAATCCAGGAGGCACAGAGAACCCCCCAAAATCAATAAAAAGAGGTCAACACCCCGACATCTAATAGTAAAACTTACGAATCTCAGAGACAAAGAGAAAATCCTGAAAGCAGCTCGGGAGAAGAGATATGTAACCTACAATGGTAGAAATATTAGATTGGCAACAGACCTATCCACAGAGACCTGGCAGGCCAGAAAGGACTGGCATGATATCTTCAGAGCACTAAACGAGAAAAATATGCAGCCAAGAATACTATATCCAGCTAGGCTGTCATTGAATATTGAAGGAGAGATAAAAAGCTTCCAGGACAAACAAAAACTAAAGGAATTTGCAAACACGAAACGGGCCCTACAAGAAATATTGAAAGGGGTCCTCTAAGCAAAGAGAGAGCCTAAAAGTAACATAGACCAGAAAGGAACAGAGACAATATACAGTAACAGTCACCTTACAGGCAATACAATGGCACTAAATTCATACCTTTCAATAGTTACCCTGAATGTAAATGGGCTAAATGCCCCAATCAAAAGACACAGAGAATCAGATTGGATAAAAAAACAAGACCCATTGATATGCTGTCTGCAAGAGACTCATTTCTGACCCAAAGACACCTCCAGATTGAAAGTGAGGGGGTGGAAAACAATTTACCATGCTAATGGACATCAAAAGAAAGCTGGGGTGGCAATCCCTATATCAGACAAATTAGATGTTAAACCAAAGACTGTAATAAGAGATGAGGAAGGACACTATATCCTACTTAAAGGGTCTATCCAACAAGATGTAACAATTGTAAATATCTATGCCCCTAACATGGGAGCAGCCAATAATATAAGCCAATTAATAACAAAAACAAAGAAACACATCGACAACAATACAATAATAGTAGGGGACTTTAACACCCCTCACAGAAATGGACAGATCCTCTAAGCAAAAAATCAACAAGGAAATAAAGACTTTAAATGACACACTAGACCAAATGGACTTCACAGCTATATTCAGAACATTCCATCCCAAAACAATAGAATACACATTCTTCTCTAGTGCCCATGGAACATTCTCCAGAATAGATCACATCCCTAGGTCATATATCAGGTCTCAACAGGTACCAAAAGATTGGGATCATTCCCTCCATATTTTCAGACCACAATGCTTTGAAACTAGAACTCAACCACAAGAGGAAAGTCAGAAAGAACTCAAATACATGGAGGCTAAAAAGCATCCTACTAATGAACGAATGGGTTAACCAAGAAATTAAAGAAGAATTAAAAAAATTCATGGAAACCAATGAAAATGAAAACACAACTGTTCTAAATCTTTGGGATGCAGCAAAGTCGGTCGTAAGAGGAAAGTATATAGCAATACAAGCCTTTCTCAAGAAACAAAAAAGGTTTCAAATACACAACCTAACCCTACACCTAAAGGAGCTGGAGAAAGAACAGCAAATAAAGCCTAAATCCAGCAGGAGAAGAGAATTAATAAAGATCAGAACAGAAATCCATGAAATAGAAACCAAAAGAAAGTAGAACAGATCAACGAAACTAGGAGATGGTTCTCTGAAAGAATTAACAAGATTGATAAACCCCTGGCCAGGCTTATCAAAAAGAAAAGAGAAATCACCCAAATAAATAAAATCATGAATGAAAGAGGAGGGATCACAACCAACACCAAAGAAATACAAACAATTATAAGAATATATTATGAGCAACCCTATGACATGAATTTAGATAATCTTGAAGAAGTAGATGCATTCCTAGAGACATATAAACTACCAAAACTGAACCAGGAAGAAAAAGAAAACCTGAGCAGACATATAACCACTATGGAAATTGAGCAGTCATCAAAAATATCCCAACAAACAAAAGCCCAGAGCTAGATGTCTTCCCAGGGAAATTCTACCAAACATTTAAAGAAGAATTAATACCTATTCTTCTAAAACTGTTCCAAAAAAATAGAAATGGAAAGAAAACTTCTAAACTCTTTTTATGAGGTCACCATTACCTTGATCCCCAAACCAGACAAAGACCTCATCAAAAAGGAGAATTACAAACCAATATCCCTGATGAACATGGATGCAAAAATTCTCACCCAAATACTAGCCAATAGGCTCCAACAGTACATTAAAGGATTATTCACCACGACCAAGTGGGATTTATCCCTGGGCTGCAAGGTTGGTTCAACATCTGCAAATCAATCAATGTGATACAATACATTAATAAAAGAAAGAACAAGAACCATATGATCCTCTCAAGAGATGCAGGAAAAGCATTTGACAAAGTACAGCATCCTTTCTTGATCAAAACTCTTCAGAGTATAGGGATAGAGGGCACATACTTCCATACCATAAAAACCATCTATGAAAAACCCACAGCGAATATCATTCTCAATGGGGAAAACCTTAGAGCTTTCCCCCTAAGGTCAGGAACACGACAGCGTTGTCCATTATTACCACTACCATTCAACATAGCATTAGAAGTCCTAGCCACAGCAATCAGACAACAAAAAGAAATAAAGGCATCCGAATTGTCAAAGAAGAAGTCAAACTCTCACTCTTTGCAGGTGACATGATACTTTATGTGGAAAACCCAAAAAACTCCACCTCAAAACTGCTAGAACTCACACAGGAATTCAGTAAAGTGGCAGGATATAAAATCAATGCACAGAAATCAGTGGCATTCCTATACACCACCAACAAGACAGAAGAAAGAGATATTAAGGAGTCGATCCCATTTACAACTGCACCCAAAACCATAAGATACCTAGGAATAAATCTAACCAAAGAGGCAAAGAATCTGTACTCAGAAAACTATAAAATACTCATGAAAGAAATTGAGGAAGACACAAAGAAATGGAAAAACGTTCCATGCTCATGGATTGGAAGAACAAATATTGTGAAAATGTCAATGCTACCTAGAGCAATCTATACATTCAAAGCAATCCTTATCAAAATACCATCAACTTTTTTCAAAGAAATGTAACAAATAATCTTAAAATTTGTATGGAACCAGAAAAGACCCCGAATAGCTAAAGGAATGTTGAAAAAGAAAATAAAGCTGGTGGCATCACATTTCTGGACATCAAGCTCTATTACAAAGCTGACATCATCAAGAAAGTATGATATTGGCACAAAAACAGACACATAGATCAATGGAACAGAATATAGAGCTCAAAAATAGACCCTCAACTCTATGGTCAACTAATCTTCGACAAAGCAGGAAAGAATGTCCAGTGGAATAAAGACAGTCTCTTCAACAAATAGCATTGGAAAAATTGGACAGCCACATGCAGAAGAATGAAACTGGACCATTTCCTTATACCACACACGAAAATAGACTCCCAATGGTTGAAAGACCTAAATGTGAGACAGGAGTCCATCAAAATCCTAAAGAAGAACACAGGCAGCAACTTCTTCGACCTCAGCCGCAGCAACGTCTTCCTAGAAACAACGCCAAGGGCAGGGGAAGCAAGGGCAAAAATGAACTATTGGCACTTCATCATGATAAAAACTTTTACACAGCAAAAGGAACAGTCAACAAAACCAAAAGACAACTGACAGAATGGGAGAAGATATTTGCAAATGATATATCAGATAAAGGCCTAGTAACCAAAATCTATAAAGAACTTATCAAACTCAATACCCAAGGAACAAATGATCCTATCAAGAAATGTGTAGAAGACATGAACAGACATTTTTCTAAAGAAGACATCCAAATGACCAACAGACACATGAAATAGTGCTCAATGTCGCTCAGCATCAGGGAAATCCAAATCAAAACCTCAATGAGATACCACCTCACACCAGTCAGAATGGCTAAAATTAACAAGTTAGGAAACGACAGATGTTGGCAGGGATGCAGAGAAAGTGGAACCCTCCTACACTGTTGGTCGGAATTCAAGCTGGTGCAGCCACTCTGGAAAATAGTATGGAGGTTCCTCAAAAAGTTGCAAATAGAGCTACCATATGACCCAGCAATTGCACTACTGGGTATTTACCCCAAAGATACAAAAGTAGGGATCCGAACGGGTACATGCACCCCAATGTTTATAGCAGTAATGTCCACAACAGCCAAACTATGGAAAGAGCCAAGATGTCCATCAACAAATGAATGGATAAAGAAGAGGTGGTATATATCTACAATGGAATATTATGCAGCTATCAAAAGGAATGAAATCTTGCCATTTACAACGACGTGGATGGAACTGGAGGGTATTATGCTGAGGGAAATAAATCAATCAGAGAAAGACATGTATCATATGATCTCACTGATAAGAAGAATTCTTAATCTCAGGAAAGAAACTGAAGGTTGCTGGAGTGGTGGGGGATGGCAGGGATGGGGTGGCTGGGTGATAGACATTGGAGAGGGTATGTGCTATGGTGAGTGCGGTGAATTGTGTGAGACTGTTGAATTGCAGACCTTTACCTTTGAAACAAATAATAAATTATACGTTAAAAAAATGAAGAAGATAGAAGGAAGGAAAAATGAAGGGGGGGAATCAGAGGGGGAGATGAACCATGAGAGACTATGGACTCAGAGAAACAAACTGAGGGTTCTAGAGGGGAGGGTGGTGGGGGGATTGGTTAGCCTGGTGATGTGTATTAAAGAGGGCACATACTGAATGGAGCACTGGGTGTTATACACAAACAATGAATCATGGAACACTACATCAAAATCTAATGTTGTAATGTATGGTGATTAACATAACACAATAAAATAAAAAAAGATGAACAAAAGTGATAAAACTTTAGTAGACTCATCAAACAGAGCAGTCTCAAATAAACAAAATCAGAAATGAAAGGAGAGAAATAGTAACCAACACCACAGAAATAAAAACAATTGTTAGTGAATGTTAAGAAAATTATTAACCAACAAATTGGACAACCTAGAAGAAATGGATAAATTCCTAGAAACATATAAATTTCCAAAACTGAAACAGGAAGAAATAGAAAATTTGAAGACTGATTACCAGCAATGAAATTGAATCAGAATCAAAAAATTCACAACAAACAAAAGTCTAGGACCAGGTGTCTTCATTGTTGAATTCTATGAAACATTTATTTATTTTTATTTTTTATTTTTGAAATATTTAAAGAGTTAATACCTATTCTCAAACTATTCCGAAAAGATAGAAGAGGAGGGAAATTTCGAAATTCATTCTCTGAGGTCAGGATTACTTTGATACCCAAACCCGATAAAAGCACCACAAAAAAGAGATCTCCAGGCCAATATCTCTGATAAACATACACGCAAAAATCCTCAACAAAATATTAGCAAACTGAATCCAACAGATACATTAAAAGAATCATTCACTACAATCCAGGTGGGATTTATTCCTGGGATGAAAGGTTGGTGAACCAATGTATCAACATGATACATCACATCAATGACAGAAAGGATAAAAACTATATGATCATTTCAATAGATGTAGAAAAAGAATTTGACAAAGTACAACATCGATTCATGGTAAAAACCCTCGACAAAGTAGGTTCAGGAAGATATTTCAACATACTAAAGGCCGTACATGGGAAACATCATACTCAGTGGTGAAAAAGAGCTTCTCCCTAAAATCAGGAATAAGACAAGTATGTCCCCTCTCACCACATTTATTCACATAGTACAGAAAGTCCTAGTCACAGCATTTATGCAAGGAAAAGGAATAAAATGAATCCAACTTGGTAAGAAAGAAGCAAAACTTTCATTATTTGCAGATGACATGATACTCTATATAGAAAACCCTGAAGACTCCAAAAGAACTACTAGAATTGATAAATGAACTAAATAAAATTGCAAGATAAAAACCAGTATACACAAATCAATTGCATTCTATACAGTAATAATGAAGTAGCAGAAAGAGAAATTAAGAAAACAATCCCATTTACAATTGTACAAAAATAATAAAATACCTAGGAATAAACTTACCCAAGAAGGTAAAAGACCTGTTTTCTGAAAACTATAAAACACTGATGAAAGAAATTTAGGATGACACACAGAAATAGAAAGACATTCCATGCTCATGGATTGGATGGAAAATTTGTTAAAATGTGCATACTACCCAAAGCAATCTACAGATTTAATGCAATCCCTATAAAAATACCAACAGTATTTTTCACAGAGCTAAAACACACAATCCTAACATGCGTATGAAACCACGAAAGACCCTAAATAACCAAAAAATCTTGAAGAAGAAAAAGAAAGCTGGAGATATCACAATTCTAGATTTCAAGTTATATTACAAACCTGTAATAAGCAAAACAGTATGGTACTGGCACAAAAGTAGACCCATGAATCAGTGCAACGGGATAGAAATCCCAGAAACAAACCCATAATTATATGGTCAATTAATCTTTGTCAAAAGAGGTAAAAATATGCAATGGGGAAAAAGTCTCTTCAACAGTGTTGGGAAAACTGAATAGCTACCTGCAAAAGAATGAAACTGGATCACTTTTTTATACCATACACAAAATGAACTCAAAATGGATGAACGACCTAAATGTGTGACCTGAAATCATAAAAATCCTAAAAGGGAGAACAGGCAGTAATTTCTCTGATTATCAGTCATAACATTTTTCTAGATGTATCTCCTGATGCAAGGAAATAAAAGCAAAAATAAACTATTGGGATTATATCAAAATAAAAGCCTTTTCCACAGTGAAGGAACAATAAAAAAAAAAACTAAAAGACAATCTACTGAATGGGAGGTGATACTTTCAAATTTCATATCCAATAAAGGATTAGTATCCAAAATAGATCAAGAAGTGATACAACTCAACACCCAAAACCAAATAATCCAACAAAAAGTGGGCAGAATACATGAACAGACATTTCTGCCAAAAAGATATAAAAACGGCCAACAGACATATGAAAAGATGTGAACATCAATCAGAATTAGGGAAATGCCAATAAAAACTACAATGAGATATTACCTTATACCTGTCAGAATGGCTGAAATTAAAAATACAAGAATCAACAAGTATTTGCAAGGATGTGGAGAAAAAAGGAACCCTCCTGCAATGTGGGTGGGAATGCAAACTGGGGCAGTCACTGTGGAAGGCAGTATGGAGGTTCCACAGAAAATAAAAAAAAAAATAGAATGAACCTATGATTCAGCGATTGTACTACTGGATATTTAACTCCCAAATTATAAAACAAACAAACAAATGAACAAACAAAGGAATACATGCACCACTGTGTTTATAACAACATTACTTACAAAAGCCAAATATGGAAGCAGCCCAAGGGTCCACCAATAGATGAATGGATAAAGAAGAGGTGACACATATATATGTATACATACATATGCGTGTGTGTGCATGTGCACACAATGGCATAAAAAAGAATGAAATCTTGCCATTTGCAACAACATGGATGGAGATAGAGTATAATGCCACGTGAAATAAGCCAGTCAGAGAAAGACAAATAGCATTTGATTTCACTCATATGTGGAATTAAAGAAACAAACAAACAAAAATGAACAAAGGAAAATAAAAGAGATACAAACCAAGAAACAGACTCTTAACTATAGAGAACAAACTGATGATTACCAGAGGGGCGGTGGGTGGGGGATGGATGAAATACGTGATGGGAATTAAAGAGTACACTTACCATGATGAGCACTGAGTAATGTATAGAATTGTTGAATCACTATATTGCAAACCTGAAACTAATATAACACTGTGTTAAGTAAGCTGGAATTAAAATAAATACTTAATAAAAATGAAAAAAAACTCCCACATTTCCAATGTAATACAAAAAACAAAAAAGCAAAAAAAAACTCTGAATGTTTCCCTTGACCTTGAGGAGAGTCTATGTTCTTTACTCTGGCATTCCAGGTCCTCTACGATCAGGGCCCAGCTCACCATTTCTTCTCTTTTCCTTTGTTTTCCTACCTTAGGCACTATGGCATGTTCTCTATGGCTCAGTTTTCTTATTTGTAAAATGGGGATACTAAGAGTACTTATTTTTGTTGTTGTTCTGAAGATAAAAATTGAGTTAATTGATTTAAGTAGCACAGTGCCTTGAAAATAGTGCTCAGCAAATGCTAGTTCTTAACAATTATTACACAAAAAATTTACTTCACACGAGTTTTCCAACTCTCAGCTCATTACCTCATTTTCTCCTTTTTAGAAATTATTATAATATTCATCTTGCAAATTCCTACCTGTATTTGTGGTTGCCTTTGGATAGTATGGCAGTAAAGATTGACTGGAAAGGGGATAAAACACCTAAAAACTAGTTAGGCTAAAATGAAAAATGCAATAAACAAGATTTGAAACCAACTGGATGTGACGACCAGAAGGATGGAAGGATCAAAGGAATGGTTAAGTGATATACAAGATAAAATTATGGAAAGTAACAAAGCTGAAAAGAAGAGGGAAAGAAAAATATTAGATCACGAATGTAGACTTAGGGAACTCAGCGACTCCATAAAGCATAATAGTATTTGTTTCATAGGAATCACAGAAGAAGAGAGGGAAAGGGGGCAGAAGGTTTATTTGAGGAAATTATAGCTGAAAACTAATTGGGAAAGGAAACAGACATCCAAATCCAGGAGGCACAGAGAACTCCCATCAAAATCAACAAAAGCAGACCAACAACAAGACATATCATAGTTAAATTTGCAAAATATAGAGATAAAGAAAAACTCCCAAAAGCAGCAAGACAAAAAAAGTCCCTAGCTTATAAGGGAAGACAAACAAGGGTAGCAGCAGATCTCCACAGAAACTTGGGAGGGAAGAAAACAGTGGCATGACATATTCAA
Organism: Callorhinus ursinus; assembly: GCF_003265705.2. Taxonomy (NCBI): domain Eukaryota; kingdom Metazoa; phylum Chordata; class Mammalia; order Carnivora; family Otariidae; genus Callorhinus; species Callorhinus ursinus. The sequence continues at coordinate 2,737,367 of NW_027397102.1, read as the reverse complement.
TGTGCTGAATGGGAAAAATATGCAGCCAAGAATACTCTATCCAGCAAGGCTGTCATTAAGAATAAAAGGAGAGATAGTTTCCCAAACAAAAACTAAAGGTGTTTGGGACCAATAAACCAGCACTGCAAGAAATACTAAAAGAGACTCCTTTAGTGGGATAGAAAGACCAAAAGCAACAAAGACTAGAAAGGAACAGAGAAAATCTCAGGAAACAATGACAAAACAAGTAATAAAATGGCACTAAATTAATATCTATCAATAATTACTCTGAATGTAAATTGATTAAATGCTCCAATCAAAAGACAAAGGGTGTCAAGATGGATTAAAAAACAAAACTTGTCTATATGCTGCCTACATGAGGCTCATTTTAGACCTATAGACACCTGCAGATTGAAAGCAAGGGGCTGGAGAACCATCTCTCATGCTAATGGATGTCAAAAGAAAGCCAGAATAGCCATACTTATATTGGACAAATGAGATTTCAAACCAAAGACTGCAACAAGAGATGAAGAAGGGTACCATATCATAACAAAGGGGTCTATCCCCCAAGAAGATCTAACAATTATAAATATTTATGCCCCCAACTTGGGAGCACCCAAATATATGAAACAACTAATAACAAATATAAAAGAACTCACTGATAATAATACAATAACAGTAGGGGACTTTAACACCATACTTACAGCAATGGATTGATCATCTAAGCAGAAGATCAACAAGGAAACAATGGCTTTGAATGACACACTGGACTAGATAGACTTAACAGATATATTCAGAACATTTCATCCGAAAGCAGAATACACATTCTTTTCAAGTCCACATGGGAGATTCTCCAGAATGGATCACATACTAGGTCACAAAGCAAGCTTCAACGAGTACAAGACTGAGGTCATACCATGCATCTATTCTGACCACAATGCTATGAAACTTGAAGTCAAGCACAAAAAAAAATTTTGGAAGACCACAAATACTTGGAGGGTAATGAATATTTACTAAGGAGGGAATGGGTTAACTGGAAAATTAAAGAAGCAATAAAGAAATACATACAAGCAAATGATAATGAAAACACCATGGTCCAAAATCTTTGGGATGCAGCAAAAGTGGTAGTAAGAAAGAAGTATTTAGCAATACAGGCCTACCTCAAGAAGCAAGAAAAATCTCAATTATGCAACCTAAACTTACACCTAAAGGAACTAGAAAAAGAACAACAAATGAAGTGTAAGCCAGCAGAAGGGAAATAATAAACATTAGAGTAGAAATAAATGATATAGGAACAAACGAACAAACAAATACTCAGTAGAAAAAAAATCAATGAATCCAGGAGCTGGTTTTTATTTTTTATTTTTTATTTTTTTAAAGATTTTATTTATTTATTTGAGAGAGAGAGAGAATGAGAGATACAGAGCACGAGAAGGAAGAGGGTCAGAGGGAGAAGCAGACTCCCCGCTGAGCGGGGAGCCCGATGCGGGACTCGATCCAGGGACTCCAGGATCATGACCTGAGCCGAAGGCAGTCGCTTAACCAACTGAGCCACCCAGGCGCCCCCAGGAGCTGGTTTTTAAAAGAATGAATAAAATTGATAACCCCCTAGACAAACTTATCAAAAAGAAAAGAGAAAGGTTACAAATAAATAAAATCACAAATGGGAGAGGAGAGATCACAACCAACACCACAGAAATACAAACAATTATAAAAGAACATTATGAAAAATTATATGCCAACAAATTAGGCAATCTGGAAGAAATAGATAAATTCCTAGAAACATACAAACTACCAAAGCTGAAACAGGAAGAAATAGAAAATTTGAATAGGCCCATAACCAGCAAAGAAATTGAATATGTAATAAAAAAAATCTCCCAACAAACAAAAGTCCAGGGCCAGATGGTTTCCCAGGGCAATTCTACCAGACATTTAAAGAAGAGTTAATAATTATTCTTCCTAAACTGTTCCAAAAAATAGAAATGGAAGTAAAACTTCCAAACTCCTATAAAAGCAGCACTACCTTGATTCCAAAACCAAAGACCCCACTAAAAAAGAGAACCACAGGCTAGTATCTAATGAACATGGATGCAAAAATTCTCAACAAGATACTAGCAAATTGAATCCAACGGTACATTAAAATTATTCCAATGACCCCACAATCGAGTGGGATTTATTCTTGGGCGGCAGGGGTGGTTCCATATTGGCAAATCAACCAACGTGATACACTGCATTAATAAAAGAAATGATAAGAGCCATATGATCCTTTCAGTAGATGCAGAAATAGCATTTGACAAATTACAGCATATATTCATAATAAAACCCTCCACAAGGTGCAGAGTTAAGATGGCAGAATAGTGGGGGGACCCTGAACTTGCCATGTCCCTTAAACACAGCTAGATCATCATCCAACTGTTTTGAACAACTAGGAGTATGATCTGAGGATTAAGAAAATAATCTGCACAGTTGGAGGGAGAGAACACGGCAGATGTGAGGTTCAGAGCCATGATTTGGGGGAGAGTTCAGCCACACAGCAATGAAGGGGAGGGAGCCCTTTTTTGGGGAGCAAAGTCAGGGAGAGGGAGAGAGTGGGAGAGAACACAGAGGGTAGGGATTGCCCAATAAGCTGTGGTGAGGAGATTCCCTGGGTCATACTGGAAAAATCGTTCCCCTTCCTGGAGTATAGTTGGAAGAGTGTATTTTGCCTCTCCAAGGACAAAAGGCCAGCTAGGAGCCATTGAGTGGTACTCAAGAGTAGGGTCAGAGGTGTGCATAGAGGGCAGAAAACCTCTTAACAGCTTTTCACTGAAAGCCACAATAGACTTAAACATCTGTGTTCATTTGGCATGAACTTTGGCAGCTGCTTTTCTGGGACAGAACTGACCAGACAGCAGAGACACAGGCAAACTGCAGGGAACCTGGCCACTGATTTTCTCTGTCTGCCACAATTCAAGCATCTGTGTGACTACTTTTCTGGGACAGAACAGAGTAGGGGACTGAGTCATGAGCAGACGGCCGATAACCTGGTTTCACCGAGTGTTATAATAAATGCTAGTTTCCATGCACAAGCTGTGCAACTGGTTTTCTGGGACAGGACAGTGCGGGGTGCGACTCGGGGCTCTCCCCTGGGGGAGGGAAGTATGTTCACACCTTGCCAGGCCTTTTAAAACTTGAAGTTTTAAGGAGCGCCTGGGTGGCTCAGTTGGTTAAGCATCTGCCTTCAGCTCAGGTCTTGATCTCAGGGTCTGGGGATGGAGCCCCATGTCTGTCTCCTTGCTCAGTAGGGAGTCTACTTCTCGCTCTTGACCTGCCACTCCCTGCTGCTTGTGTTCTCACTCTCTTGGGCTCTCTCAAATGAATAAATAAGATCTTAAAAAAAACAAACCTTGGAGTTTTGAATCCCAGCCACTCGTCAGAGTTAAAATATAGGAAATCTGTGGCACCGGGTGTGCCAAGGGCCTGGGAATAGACAGGTGAGGGGCAGGGAACTGAAAAACGCCCAGGACATAGGAGATTTTTCACTTTTTGTGAGGACCTCCTGAACAGAGCAGGCCAACAGGTCCCCCCCGCCAGGGAAAAGAGGGAGGGTGATGCCATATTCTTCCTCCTCCACCACCCCTCCTTTCCCCAACCCACCAGCACAATAGGACTTCAGAGAGAAACACAGTGCCTCCAGTGCAGGATGGTGTCCCCTACACTAACCCCCAACTCCCTGGACCTGGCAAGAGCATCTATAAAAAGGCAAGTCAGCTTGTGAGCCTGCCCAGCAGGTCTCACCCTCAGAAAATCAACAAAGATTCCCCCCCCATGTACCAAGTCTACTGATTAAAGAATGTTCTAAAATATCAGCTTCTGGTGCAAATAAGACATGGCTTGCTTCTTTTTTCTCCTTTTACTAATTTAAAAAATTTTTCATTTTTAAATTTTTTATTTCTTAGCTTTTACTTTTTATATTTTGTTATATATATAAACATATACATTCTTTTCCCTTTATGTTTTTAGGTATTAGGCTTATAATTTTTTATTTGTTGGCTTATTTGTTTGTGTCCTATTATTTTTCTGATCAGGCTTCTTATTTTTTTTTCTCTTTTCTCCTTTCCTTACTGTTTTCCTTCTTTCTTGTTTTTTGGAATCAGGCTTATAGTTTTTGTTTGTTTGTTTGCATTTTTGTTACTTTTTCTCTTGTTTTGGATCAGTTTTTTTCCTTTTTTTTTCTTTTCCAGGCTTATCTTAACAAAAAAATCAAAGCACACCTAGTTAAATACCTCGCTAAAAGCAAGGAGGAACTCTGTAGAGGACAGACCAGTGAGAAAGAGCAGCCAAAATTCAACAGCAGAGTGTACACAAGATACACCAGAAACACTTCCTGAATTTGTTGTTGTTATTGCTGTTTTTTTCCCTTTTTCTTTCTTCCTTTCTTTTTAGGAAAAATGACAGGAAGGAGAAATTCACCCCCAAAGAAGAACAGGAAGTAGTATTACCAGGGATTTAATCAATACGGATATAAGTAAGATGTCTGAACTAGAACTTAAAACAATTATAAACTTACTGGCTGGGCTTGAAAAAAGCATAGAAGACACTAGAGAATCCCTTAATGTAGAGATAAAAGAACTAAAAGTAAAAATGCTATTATAGAGATGCAGTCACCAGTGGAGACCATAGAAATGAGATGTATGAAACAGAAGAGAGAATCAGTGATATAGAAGATAAAATGATGGAATAAAGGAAGGTGAAAAGAAGAGGGAAAGAAAACCAATAGATCATGAAGGTAGACTGAGGGAACTCAGCAATTCCATAGATCACTGGACTCCAAATTATAGGAGCCCCAGAAGATGAGGAGTGGAAAAAAGGGGCAGGAGGCGTATTTGAACAAATTATAGCTGAGAACTTCCCTAATTTGGGAAGGAAACAGACATTCAAGTCCAAGGGTCACAGAGTACCCCCCTCAAAATCAATGAAAATAGATCAACTCCTTGACAAATTATAGTGAAGACTGCAAATTACAAAGATAAAGAGAAAATCATGAAAGCAGCTTGGGACAGAGGCCTTTAACCCACAAGGGTAAACGGTAGACACATAAGTTTAGCAGCAGACCAGTTCACAGAGACCTGGCAGGCAAGAAGGACTGGCATGATATATTCAGCATGCTAAATGGGAAAAATTATGCAGCCCAGAATACTTCGCCCAGCAAGGCTGTCATTCAGAATAGAATAAAAGTAAAAGAGTTCCTAGGACAAAAACAAAACAAAACAAAACAAAAACAAAACTAAGGGAATTTGTGAACAATAAACCAGCCCTGCAAGAAATATTAAAGGGAGTCCTTTGAGTGGAGAGAGGGCCCAAATGTAACAAATACCAGAAAGGAACAGAGACAATCTAAAGGAACGGTAACTACATACAATGGCACTATATTCATATCTTTCAATAATTACTCTGAGTGTAAATGGACTAAACACTCCAATCAAAAGACATAGGGTTTCAGAATGACAAAAAAAAAGACCCATTGATATACTGCTTACAAGAGACTCACTTTAGACCCAAGACACCTCCAGATTGAAAGTGAAGGGGTGGAGAACCATTTACTATAATGCATATCAAAAGAAAGCTGGAGAAGCCATCCTTATAACAACCAACCTAGATTTTGAGCCAAAGACTGTGTAAGAGATGAAGAAGGACATTGTATCAAAATAAAGGGGTCTATCAAACAAGAGTATCTAATGATTATAAACATTTATGTCCCTAACTTGGAAGTACCCAAATACATAAACCAATTAATAACAAATGTAAAGAAACTCATTGATAATAGACAATAATAGTAGGGGAAATTAACACCACACTCACAGCAATGGACAGATCATCTAAGCAGAAGATTAATAAGAACACAAGGGCTTTGAATGATAAACTGGACAACATGGACATCACAGATATATTCAGAGCATTTTATCCTAAAGAAGCAGAAAACACATTCTTTTCAACTGCACAGGGAACATACTCCAGAAAAGATCACATACTGGGTCAGGAATCAGGACTCAAAAGTATAAAAAGATTGAGATCATACAATGCATATTTTCAGACCACAAAACTATGAAATTTGAAGTCAACCACAAGAAGAAATTTGGAAGGACCGAAAATACATGGAGGCTAAAGAATATCTCACTAAAGAATGAATGGGTCAACCAGGAAATTAAAGAATTAAAAAACATGTGGAAGCAAATGAAAATGAAAAGACAACAGTTCAAAACCTTTGGATGCAGCAAAGGAAGTCCTAAGAGGGAAGTATATAGCAATATAGGCCTTCGTCAAGAAACAAGAAACGTCTCAAATATACAACCTAACCTTACACCTAAAGGAGTTGGAAAAAGAAGAGCAAATAAAGCCTAAATGTAGCAAAAGAAGAGAAATAATGAAGATTAGAGCAATAATCAATGATATAGAAATCAAGAAAACAGTAGAACAGATCAACGAAACTAGGAATTGGTTCTTTGAAAGAATTAATAAGAATGATAAACCCCTAGCCAGACTTCTCAAAAGGAAAAGAGAAAGGACCCAAATAATTAAAATCATCAATGAAAGAGGAGAGATCACAACCAACGCTGAAGAAATACAAACAATTATAAGAGAATATTTTGAGCAATTATATGCCAAGAAATTAGGCAATCTGGAAGAAATGGATGCATTCTTAAAAACATATAAGCTCCCAAAACTGAAACAGGAAGAAATAGAAAACTTGAGCAGACCAAAAACCAGCAAAGAAATTGAATCAGTAATCAAATATCTCCCCCAAAACAAGGGTCTAGTACCAGATGGCTTCCCAGGGGAATTCTACCAAACATTTAAAGAGGAATTAATACCTATTCTTCTGAGTCTGTTCCAAAAAGTAGAAATTGAAGGAAAACTTCCAAACTCATTCTATGGGGCCAGCATTACCTCAGTCCCAAAATGGGAAAAAGACCCTACTAAAAGGAATTACAGACCAATATCCCTGATGAACATGGATGCAAGAAGTCTCACCAAAATATTAGCTAATAGGATCCAACAGTACATTAAAAGGATTATTCACCGCGACCCAGTGGGTTTTATTCCTGGGCTACAGAGGTGGTTCAAGGTCCATAAATATAACAACGTGATAAACCACATTAATAAAAGAAAGGACAAGAAACATAAGATCCTATCAATAAATGCAGAAAAAGCATTTAACAAAATACAGCATCCTTTCTTGGTAAAAGCCCTCAGCCATGTAGGGATAGAAGGAACATAACTAAACATCATAAAGGCTACAATCAAAAGACGTACAGCGAGTATCATTCTCAATGGGGAAAAACTGAGAGCTTTTCCTCTAAAATCAGGAACTCGACAGGGATGTCCACTCTCACCACTGTTGTTCAACATATTACTGGAAGTCCTAGCCTCAGCATCCAGACAACAAAAAGAAAGAAAAGGCATCCAAATTGGTGAAGAAGTCAAACTTTCACTTTCACAGATGACATGATACTCTATGTAGAAAACCCAAAAGACTACAAAAAAATCCCTACAACTGATACAGGATTTCAGCAAAGTCACAGGATGTAAAATCGAAGCACAGAAGTCTTGCATTTCTATACACTAACAATGAAGCAGCAGAAAGAGAAATCAAGGAATTGTTCCCATTTAAAATTGCACCACAAATCGTAAGATATCTAGGAATAAACCTAAGCAAAGGAGTAAAGGAGCTGAAGGACTGAAAGCTATAAAACACTTATGAAAGAAACTGAGGAAGACACCAAGAGATGGAAAAACATTCCATGCTCATGGATTGGAGGAACAAATATTGTTAAAATGTCTATGCTACCCAAAGCAATCTACACATTCAAAGCAATCCCTATCAAAATACTACCAGCATTTTTCACAGAGGTGGAACAAATAATCCTAAAATTTGTACAGAAGCAGAAAAGACCCCAAATAGCCAAAGGAATGTTGAAAAAGAAATTCAAAGCCGGAGGCATCACAATTCTGGACTTCAAGCTATATTACAAAGCTGTAATCATCGAGACAGTATGGTACTGGCACTAAAGCAGACATATAGATTGACGGACCTCAGCTCTATGGTCAATGAATCTTCAACAAAGCAGGAACGAATATCCAATGGAAAAAAGACAGTCTCTTCCACAAATAGTGCTGGGAAAATTGAACAGCCACATGCAGAAGAATGAAACTGGACCACTTTTTTACACCATACAGAAACAAAAGCAAAAATTAACTATTGGGTCTTCATCAAGATAAAAAGCTTTTGCACAGCAAAGGATATAGTCAACAAAACTAAAAGGCAACCTATGGAATGAGAGAAGATATTTGCAAATGTCTTAACAAATAAAGGGTTAGTATCCAAAATCTATAAAGAACTTATCAAACTCAACACCCCAAAAACAAAAAATCCAGTCAAGAAATGGGCAGAAGACATGAACAGACATTTCTCCAAAGAAGACATACAAGTGGCTAACAGACACATGAAAAAAATTCTCAACATAACTTGGCATCTGGGAAATACAAATCAAAACTACAATGAGATACCACTTCACACTAGTCAGAATGACTAAAATTAACAACTCAGGAAATGACAGATGTTGGCAAGGATGCAGAGGGAGGGGAATGCTCTTATATAGTTGGTGGAATGCAAACTGGTGCAGCCACTCTGGAAAAGAGTATGGAGTTTCCTCAAAAAGTTAAAAGTAGAACTACCCTATGACCCAGCAATTGCACTACTAGGTATTTATCCAAAGGATACAAACAGTGATTCGAAGGGGCACATGCACCCCAACGTTTATAGCAGCAATGTCCACAATAGCCAGAATATGGAAAGAGCCCAGTGTCCACTGACAGATGAATGGATAGTCAATTATCATATGGTTTCATTTATTTGTGGAACATAAGGAATAGCATGGAGGACATTAGGAGAAGGAAAGGAAAAATGAAGGGGGGAATCGGAGGGGGAGATGAACCATGAGAGACTATGGACTCCGAGAAACAAACTGAGGGTTTTAGAGTGGAGGGGGGTGGTGGGATGGGTTAACCCGGTGATGGGTATTAAGGAGGGCATGTACTGCATGGAGCACTGGATGTTATATGAAAACAATGAATTGTGGATCACTACATCAAAAACTAATGAGGTATTGTGTGGTAACTAACATAACATAATAAAATTAAATTAAATTAAAAAAATACAATCTAGTTTGATATAAGGATGGCTACTCCAGGTTTGTTCTGATGTCCATTAGCATGATAATAGTTTCCACCCCCTCCCTTTCAATCTGGCAGTGTCTTTGGGTCCAAAATGAGTCTCTTGTAAGCAACATATTGATGGGTCTTATTTTTTTAAATCCATTCTGATGCTCTGTGTCTTTTGATTGGAGCATTTAGTCTTTTTATATTTAGAGTAATTATTGAAGGATATGTACTTAATGCCATTGTATTATCTATAAATTCACTGTTCCTTTAGATAGTCTCTGTTCCTTTCTGGTGTTTGTTACTTTTGGGCTCTTTCCACTTAAAGGATTCCCTTTAATATTTCTTACAGGGCTGGTTTAGTGTTCACCAATTCCCTTTGTTTTTCTTTGTCTTGGAATCTGTTTATCTCTCTTTCTATTCTGAATGACAGCCTTACTGGATAAAGTGTTCTTGGCTGCATATTTTTCCCATTTGGCATATTGAATATATCGTCTCAGTCCATCCTGGCCTGCCAGGTCTCTGTGGATAGGTCTGTTGCCAACCTTGTTTCTACCCTTGTGGATTAAGGACCTCTTGTCCCAAGCTGCTTTCAGGGTTTTCTTTTTATCTTTGTAATTTGCAAGCTTCACTATAATATGTCGACATGTTGACCTGTTTTTGTTGTTTTTTTTAGGGAAGTCTCTGTGACTCTTGTACTTGAATGCCTGTTTCCTTCCTCAGATTAGGGAAGTTCACATCTATAATTTGTTCAAATAAGCTTTCTGCCCCTTTCTCCTGCTCTTCATCTTCTTGGACTCCTATAATACAGATATTGTTTTGCTTTATGGAATCACTGAGTTCCTCAAGTCTACCTTTGTGATCTAATAGCTTCCTTTCCCTCTTCTTTCCATCTTCATTACTTTCCATCATTTTATCTTCCATGTCACTGATTCTCTCTTCTACTTCATTCATGGTCATTTTTATGGCCTCCACTTGGTACTGCATCTCAGTATTAACATTTTTAATTTCAGCCTGACTAGATTTTAGTTCTTTTATCTCTACAGTAAGGGATTCTCTTGTGTCTTCTGTGCTTTTTTCAATCCCAATTAGTATGCTTATAATTGTTGTTGTAAATTCTAGTTCAGACATCTTACTTATACCCATGTTGATTAAATCCCTGGCTGTGAGTACTACCTCTTGTTCTTTATTTTTGGGTGAATTTCTCCTTTTTGTCATTTTTGTCCTGGATGAAATGAAGAACAAAAAAGAAGAAAACAACAAAAACAATAATAACAACAACAAAAAACCTCTTGGAAAAAACTAGATCCTGTGTTTGTTTTGGTCTACTTGTTAAAAGAAAGTAGATCCCAAAATAGAAAGAAAGAAAAAAATATGTATAAAAAATAAAATAAAAGGAAAGGAAAGAAAAAGTAAAAAATATAATATATAAAAATGAAAAAAATTGAAAAAATTGAAAAAATAAGAAAACAACTAAAAAATAATAAAAGACTAAAGAATAAAAATAGAAAGAGTGCTATATACTGTTTTCCCCTAGAGCTGAAGCTGTGAAAGCCCTCTATGATCAGTAAAGTTGGTGCAAGCAAGTTGTTTGTGCTGGTCTTCTGGGGGAATCGGCCTGCTGCGCTGATTCTCATGTGAACTTGCTCTATTGGAAATGTACCTCCTGTATGCAGGGAGGCAGGGTTTGGTGTAAGGGGCTCTGGACTCCACTAGGTGGCGCTCCTTTGCCCCCTGAAGGCTTTCAGCATTGATGGACAGGATGAATATGTCAGTGATCTGCTCTCTAGCCCCAGAGCTGAAAATTCTCACCCCCTACTCTTCAGTGAGCTCTCACAGAAGAGTAATCAATCACTCTTGTCTCCCTGGTTTCCATCAGAAATCTATGTTCACCCTGCCTGTGTCTGAGCATTTTTATCTCAGACCCATAACTGAATTTCAAAACTCCAAATTTTAGGGGCTCCCATGGCACAGACCGATGCTGTTCCCCCTAGGGAGGGTGTCACCATGCTTCTGCCTTTTGCTGGACCTGTTCTAGGAAAGGTTCAGTGGTTCACAGCATATAACAATACAGAGCAGGAAGGTGGCACCAAGACTCGCTGTTCTCAGCCGGCTTCCTCACTCCTATGCCTGGGAACCATGTCAAACTTAGTCACCACCTGTTCTTCTTGTGACCCAGGGGATCCTCAGATTACAATGTCATACCTGGAATCCTGCCCTGCTTCGCCACCTGAACACCTGAGTCAGGGCACTTCCCTGACTATAGCAGACTTCTAAAAGTTCCAATTTTGCACTCCGCTGCTTATAATACTATGCAGTAGCCTCTTTAAGCACCCTATCCTCAGCTGTATCATACCTGATTTAAGTCTCTGCACCTCCTACCTTTCAAATGGTGGTAGCTTTTCTACTTGTAGACTTGCCGCATTTGTTTTCTCAGACCTCCAATTGTTCAGAATGATTTGATAACTATCTAGTTGTACTTGAAGGATGAGACAAACTTATGGTCCCCCATTCCTTTGTCATCTTAACTTCCAGAAGCCATCTTTCAACTCAGTACCATACTGTTTTGATTATTATAGCTTTTTAATATGATCTGAAGTCTGCAATTGTGATCCAGTTTTGTTTCTCTTTTTCATGATTGCTTTGGCTATTCACGCTCTTTTATGTTTCCATACAAATTTTAGGATTGTTTGTTCCAGTTCTGTGTAAAATGTTACTGGTATTTTGATAAGGATTGCATTAAATGTGTAGATTGCTTTGGGCAGTATAGACATTTTAACAATATTTTTCAAATCCATGAGCATGGACTGTCTTTCCATTTCTGTGTATCGTCTTGAATTTCTTTCATCAATGTTTTATAGTTTTCAGAGTAAAATTCTTTCACCTTCTTGGGCGCCTGGGTGGCTCAGATGGTTAAGTGTCTGCCTTCAGCTCAGGTCATGATCCCGGGGTCCTGGGATCGAGTCCCGCATCGGGCTCCCTGCTCCTTGGGAGCCTGCTTCTCCCTCTGCCTCTCTCTCTCTCTCTCTCTGTCTGTCTCTCATGAATAAATAAATAAAATCTTTAAAAAAAAATTCTTTCACCTTCTTGGTTAAGTTTATTGGTAGGTATTTATTTTAATATTATTCATCCAGTTATAAATGGGATTGTTTTTTAAATTTCTCTTTCTGCTGCTTCATTATTACTATATAGAAATGCAATGGGTTTTGCACATTGATATTTGTATCCTGGAATTTTATTGAATTCATTTATTAGTTCTAGTAGGTTTTTTTCTTTTTTGGTGGAGTTTTTTGGTTTTCTATATAAGGTTTCATGTCATCTGCAAATAGTGAAAATTTTGTTTGTTCCTAACAGTTTGGATGCCTTTTATTTCTTTGTGTTGTCAAATTGCTGTGTCTAGGACTTCCAGTATTAAGTTGAATACAATTGGTGAGAGTAGACTTCCTTGTGTTGTTCCTGATCTTAGGGGGAAACCTTTCAGTTTTTCACCATTGAGCATGAAGTTGTGTGTTTTTCATATAAAGCCTTTATTACATTGAGGTATCTACCTTCTGATCCTATGTTGTTAAGGGTTTTTATCATGGATGGATGCTTTACTTTGTGAAATGCTTTTTCTTCATCTATTGAACTGACTATATGTTTTCCATCTTTTCTCTTTTTGATGTGACATACTACGTCGATTGTTTTGCAAATATCAAACCACTCTTGCATCCCAGGAATAAATCCCACTTGATCATGGTATATAATTTTTTAAAATATATTGTTGAAATCAGTTTGGTAGTATCTTGTGAGGATTTTTGCATGTATGTTCATCAGAGAGATTGGCTTGCTCTCCTGCCTTGTGCTCTCTTTCCCTGAAATAAAATATTTGATAAATAAATAAATAAATAAATAAATAAATAGATATTTGGAAGAATTCACCTGTGAAGCAAATCTGGCCCTAGACTTTTGTTTGCTGGGAGATATTTTTTTTTTTAAGATTTTATTTATTTGCCAAAGAGAGAGACAGAGAGAGCACACAAGCAGGGGAAGCAGCAGTCAGAGGGAGAAGCAGGCTCCCCACTGAGAAAGGACCCCAAGTGGGACTCCATCCCAGGACCCTGGGATCACGACATGAGCCGAAGGCAGACGCTTAACTGACTGAGCCACCCAGGTGTCCCTGCTGGGAGATTTTTGATTAGTGATTCAATTTCATTGCTGGTAATTGGTCTGTTCAAATGTTCTATTTCTTTCTGATTCAATTAGGAGTCATTTTGTTTTTCTAGGAATTTATCCTTTTCTTCTAGGTTTTCCAATATTTGGCATATAATTTTTCCTAATATTCTGTTATAATCCTTTGTATTTTTGTGGTGGTGGTCAATATTTCTCCTCTTTCATTTCTTATTTTATTTATTTGAGTCTTTTCACTCTTTTGTTTTTTTGGATGAGACTAGATAATGGTTTATTAATTTTGTTGATCTTTTCAAAGAACCAGCTCCTGGTTTCATTGAACTGTTCCTGTTTTTCTTTCTTTCTTTCTTTTTTTTTAGTTTCTATATCATTGATTTCTGCTCTAAACTTTATTATTTCCTTCTTTCTGTTTTCTGGTTTTGTTTACTTTTCTTTTTCTAGCTCCTTTAAGTGTAAGGTTAGGTTGTTTATTTGAGATTTTTCTTACTTGTATTGCTATATTGTATTGCTGTATTGCTATAAATTTCCCTCTGAGAACCGCTTTTCTTGGGGCGTCTGCCATCGGCTCAGGTCATGATCTCAGAGTCCTGGGATCAGCCCTGCATCAGGCTCCCTGCTCAGTGGGAAGGGTGCTTCTCCCTCTCTCACTCCCCCTGCTTGTGTTCCCTCTCTCACTGTCTCTCTGTGTCAAATAAATAAATAAAACCTTAAAAAAAAAAAAAGAACCGCTTTTGGTACATCCTAAAGGCTTTGGACTGTTGTGTTTTCATCTTCATTTCTCTCCATGTATTTTCTTATTTCCTCTTTGATTTCCAGTTTGAACCATTTATTGCTTCATAGCATGTTATTTAACCCCCATATATTTGCGTTCTCCATATTTTTTCTTGTGGTTGATTTCCAGTTTCATACCATTGTGGTCAGTATGACTTCAATTTTTTTTTGAATTTGTTGAGACTCGTTTTGTGGCCTAGTATGTGTTCTATTTTGGAGAATTTTCTATGTGCACTTGAAAAGAATGTGCATTCAGCTGTTTTAGGATAGAATGTTCTCAAATATATCTGTTAAATCCATCTGGTCCAATGTGTCATTCAATGCCACTGTTTCCTTGTTGATTTTCTGTTTGGATCATGTGTCTTTCCATGTAAGTGTGGTGTTAAATTTCTCTACTGTTAATCTATTACTATTGATTAGTTCTTTTATTTTGTTTTTAGTGGTTTTATGTATTTGGGTGTTTCCATGTTGGGTGCATAAATATTTACAATTGTTGTATCTTCTTGTTGGATTGTCCCCTTTAGTATAATATAGTGTTATTCTTTGTTTCTTGTTACAGCCTTTGTTTAAAAGGCTATTTTGTCTGATATAAGTACTGCTACCCCAGCTTCTTTTTTGACATCCACTTGCATGATAAATGTTTCTACATCCTCTCACTGTCAATCTGCAAGGGTGTTTAGTTCTGAAATGAGTCTCTTGCAGGAAGCATATAAATGGGACTTTTTAAAAATCCACTCAGTCACCCTTTGTTTTTTGATTGGGGCGTTTAGTCCATTTACATTTGAAGTAATTATTTATAAGTATGTATTTGTTGCCATTTTGGTACTTCTTTTGTGGTCGTTTTTGTAGTTTTTCTCTGATCCTTTCTTCTCATGGTTTGTTGGTTTTCTTTAGTGATATACTTGGATTCCCTTCTCATTATTTTTTGCATATGTATTACCCATTTTTGATTTGTGGTTACCATTAGGTTTGAATATAACATCTTCTTCATGTAGCAGTATATATTAAGTTAATTTTTGCTTAGGTTTGAACCCATTTTTTAGTTCCCCCTATATTTTAGGTAGATGGTATCACATTTTATATCCTTTTATTTTGTGAATTCCAGTTGTCTATTGTTTTACAGATATATTTAATTTTATTGCTTTTGTGTTTCATACTTTTCTTACTCTTACTTATAGTCTTTTCTTTCCATTCAAAGAATCCCCTTTAACTTTTCTTGTAGGGCTTTTTTTTAAAAATTTTTTTTATTGTTATGTTAATCACCATATATTACATCATTAGTTTTTGGTGCAGTGTTCCATGATTCATTGTTTGTTCATAACACCCAGTGCTCCATGCAGAACGTGCCCTCTTCAATACCCATCACCAGGATAACCCATCCCCCTCCCCCCCTCCCCTCTAGAACCCTCAGTTTGTTTTTCAGAGTCCATCATCTCTCATGGTTCGTCTCCCCCTCTGACATACTCCCCTTTTCTTCCTCTCCTGTTATCTTCTTCTTTTTCTTTTTTCTTAAAATGTTGCGTTATTTGTTTCAGAAGTACAGATCTGTGATTCAACAGTCCTGCACAATTCACAGCGCTCACCGTAGCACATACCCTCCCCAATGTCTATCACCCAGCCACCCCATCCCTCCCTCCCCCAACCACTCCAGTAACACTCAGTTTGTTTCCTGAGATTAAGAATTCCTCATATCAGTGAGGTCATGTGATACATGTCTTTCTCTGATTGACTTATTTCACTCAGCATAACACCCTCCAGTTCCATCCACGTCGTTGCAAATGGCAAGATCTCATTCCTTTTGATGGCTGCATAATATTCCATTGTGTATATATACCACCTCTTCTTTATCCATTCATCTGTCGATGGGCATCTTGGCTCTTTCCACAGTTTGGCTATTGTGGACATTGCTGCTATAAACATTGGGGTACACGTACCCCTTCGGGTCCCTACATTTGTATCTTTGGGGTAAATACCCAGTAGTGCAATTGCTGGATTGAACGGTAGCTCTAATTTCAACTGTTTGAGGAACCTCCATACTGTTTTCCAGAGGGGTTGCACCAGCTTGCATTCCCACCAACAGTGTAGAAGGGTTCCCCTTTCTCCACATCCCCGCCAACATCTGTTGTTCCCTGACTTGTTAATTTTAGCCATTCTGACTGGTGTGAGGTGGTATCTCATTGAGGTTTTGATTTGGATTTCCCTGATGCCGAGCGATGTGGAGCACTTTTTCATGTGCCTGTTGGCCATTTGGATGTCTTCTTTGGAGAAATGTCTGTACATGTCTTCTGCCCATTTCTTGATTGGATTATTTGTTCTTTGGGTGCTGAGTTTGATAAGTTCTTTATAGATTTTGGATACTAGCCCTTTATCTGATATGTCGTTTGCAAATATTTTCTCCCATTCTGTCGGTTGTCTTTTGGTTTTGTGGACTGTTTCTTTTGCTGTGCAAAAGCTTTTTATCTTGATGAAATCCCAATAGTTCATTTTTGCCCAGGCTTCCCGTGCCTTTGGCGATGTTTCTAGGAAGAAGTTGCTGCGGCTAAGGTCTAAAAGGTTGCTACCTGTGTTCTCCTTTAGGATTTTGATGGACTCCTGTCTCACGTTTAGGTCTTTCAACCATTTGGAGTCTATTTTTGTGTGTGGTGTAAGGAAATGGTCCAGTTTCATTCTTCTGCATGTGGCTGTCCAATTTTCCCAACACCATTTGTTGAAGAGACTGTCTTTTTGCCATTGGACATTCTTTCCTGCTTTGTCAAAAATAAGTTGACCATAGAGTTGAGGGTCCATTTCTGGGCTCTCGATTCTGTTCCATTGATCTATGTGTCTGTTTTTGTGCCAGCACCATACTGTCTTGATGATGACAGTTTTGTAATAGAGCTGTAAGTCCGGAATTGTGATGCCTCCAGCTTTGCTTTTCTTCTTCAGCATTCCTCTGGCTATTCTGGGTCTCTTCTGGTTCCATACAAATTTTAAGATTATTTGTTCCATTTCTTTGAAAAAAGTGGATGGTATTTTGATGGGGATTGCATTGAATGTGTAGATTGCTCTAGGTAGCATTGACATCTTCACAATGTTGATTCTCCCAATCCATGAGCATGGAACGTTTTTCCATTTCTTTGTGTCTTCTTCCATTTCTTTCCTGAGTATTTTATAGTTTTCTGAGTACAGATCCTTTGCCTCTTTGGTTAGATTTATTCCTAGGTATCTAATGGTTTTGGGTGCAATTGTAAATGGGATAGACTCCTTGATTTGTCTCTCTTCTGTCTTGTTGTTGGTGTATAGGAATGCCACTGATTTCTGTGCATTGATTTTATAGCCTGCTACTTTACTGAATTCCTGTATGAGTTCTAGCAGTTTTGGGGTGGAGTCTTTTGGGTTTTCCACATACAGTATCATATCATCTGCAAAGAGTGAGAGTTTGACTTCCTCTTTGCCGATTTGGATGCCTTTGATTTCTTTTTGTTGTCTGATTGCTGTGGCTAGGACTTCTAATACTATGTTGAATAGCAGTGGTGAGAGTGGACATCCCTGCTGCGTTCCTGACCTTAGGGGAAAAGCTCTCAGTCTTTCCCCATTGAGAATGATATTCGCTGTAGGTTTTTCATAGATGGCTTTTATGATATTGAGGTATGTACCCTCTATCCTTATACTCTGAAGAGTTTTGATCAAGAAAGGATGTTGTACTTTGTCAAATGCTTTTTCTGCATCTATTGAGAGGATCATATGATTCTTGTTCTTTCTTTTGTTAATGTATTGTATCACGTTGATTGATTTGCGGATGTTGAACCAGCCTTGCAGCCCAGGAATAAATCCCACTTGGTCATGGTGAATAATTCTTTTAATGTACTGTTGGATCCTATTGGCTAGTATTTTGGTGAGAATTTTTGCATCCATGTTCATCAAGGATATTGGTCTGTAATTCTCTTTTTTGATGGGGTCTTTGTCTGGTTTTGGGATCAAGGTAATGCTGGCCTCATAAAATGAGTTTGGAAGTTTCCCTTCCATTTCTATTTTTTGGAACAGTTTCAGGAGAATAGGTATTAATTCTTCTTGAAAGGTCTGATAGAATTCCCCTGGGAAGCCGTCTGGCCCTGGGCTTTTGTTTCTTGGGAGATTTTTGATGACTGTTTCAATTTCCTTAGTGGTTATAGGTCTGTTCAGGTTTTCTATTTCTTCCTGGTTCAATTTTGGTAGTTGATACGTCTCTAGGAATGCACCCATTTCTTCCAGGTTATCTAATTTGATGGCATAAAGTTGCTCATAATATGTTCTTATAATTGTTTGTATTTCTTTGGTGTTGGTTGTGATCTCTCCTCTTTCATTCATGATTTTGTTGATTTGGGTCATTTCTCTTTTCTTTTTGATCAGTCTGGCCAGGGGTTTATCAATCTTGTTAATTCTTTCAAAGAACCAGCTCCTAGTTTCGTCGATCTGTTCTACTGTTCTTTTGGTTTCTAGTTCATTGATTTCTGCTCTGATCTTTATGATTTCTCTTCTCCTGCTGGGTTTAGGCTTTATTTGCTGTTCTTTCTCCAGCTCCTTTAGGTGTAGGGTTAGGTTGTGTATTTGAAACCTTTCTTGTTTCTTGAGAAAGGCTTGTATTGCTATATACTTTCCTCTCAGGACTGCCTTTGCTGTATCCCAAAGATTTTGAACAGTTGTGTTTTCATTTTCATTGGTTTCCATGAATTTTTTTAATTCTTCTTTAATTTCTTGGTTGACCCATTCATTCTTTAGTAGGATGCTCTTTAGCCTCCATGTATTTGAGTTCTTTCCGACTTTCCTCTTGTGGTTGAGTTCTAGTTTCAAAGCATTGTGGTCTGAAAATATGCAGGGAATGATCCCAATCTTTTGGTACCAGTTGAGACCTGATTTGTGACCTAGAATGTGATCAATTCTGGAGAATGTTCCATGGGCACTAGAGAAGAATGTGTATTCCGTTGCTTTGGGATGGAATGTTCTGAATATGTCTGTGAAGTCCATTTGGTCCAGTGTGTCATTTAAAGTCTTTATTTCCTTGTTGATCTTCTGCTTAGATGATCTGTCCATTTCAGTCAGGGGGGTGTTAAAGTCCCCCACTATTATTGTATTGTTGTCAATGTGTTTCTTTGCTTTTGTTATTAATTGCCTTTTATAATTGCCTGCTCCCATGTTCGGGGCATAGATATTTACAATTGTTAGATCTTCTTGTTGGATAGACCCTTTAAGTAGGATATAGTGTCCTTCCTCATCTCTTATTACAGTCTTTGTTTTAAAATCTAGTTTGTCTGATATAAGGATTGCCACCCCAGCTTTCTTTTGGTGTCCATTAGCATAGTAAATGGTTTTCCACCCCCTCACTTTCAATCTGGGGGTGTCTTTGGGTCTAAAATGAGTCTCTTGCAGACAGCATATTGATGGGTCTTGTTTTTTAATCCAATCTGATAGCCTGTGTCTTTTGATTGGGGCATTGAGCCCATTTACATTCAGGGTAACTATTGAAAGGTATGAATTTAGTGCCATTGTATTACCTGTAAGGTGACTGTTAACTGTCTGTTGTCTGTGTTCGTTTCTGCTCTTTGCTGCTTTTAGGTTCTCTCTTTGCTTAGAGGACCCCTCTCAATATTTCTTGGAGGGCTGGTTTCGTGTTTGCAAATTCCTTTAGTTTTTGTTTGTTCTGGAAGCTTTTTATCTCTCCTTCTATTTTCAATGATAGCCTAGCTGGATATAGTATTCTTGGCTGCATATTTTTCTCGTTTAGTGCTCTGAAGATATCTTGCCAGTCCTTTCTCGCCTGCCAGGTCTCTGTGGATAGGTCTGCTGCCAATCTAATGTTTCTACCATTGTAGGTTACATATCTCTTCTCCCGAGCTGCTTTCAGGATTTTCTCTTTGTCTCTGAGACTCGTAAGTTTTACTATTAGATGTCGGGGTGTTGACCTATTATTATTGATTTTGAGAGTGGTTCTCTGTGCCTCCTGGATTTTAATGCCTGTTTCCTTCCTCACATTAGGGAAGTTCTCTGCTATAATTTGCTCCAATATACCTTCTGCCCCTCTCTCTCTCTCTTCTTCTTCTGGGATCCCAATTATTCTAATGTTGTTTCGTCTTATCGTATCACTTATCTCTCGAATTCTGCCCTCGTGATCCTGTAGTTGTTTCTCTCTCTTTTTCTCAGCCTCTTTATTTTCCATCATTTGGTCTTCTATATCGCTGATTCTCTCTTCTGCCTCATTTATCCTAGCAGTTAGTGCCCCCATTTTGGATTGCACCTCATCAATAGCCTTTTTGATTTCGATTTGGTTAGATTTTAGTTCTTTTATTTCTCCAGAAAGTAACTTCCACGCTTTTTTCAAGCCCAGCTAGTATCTTTAAAGTCATGATTCTGAACTCTAGGTCCGACATCGTACTAATGTCCGTATTGAGTAGGTCCCTGGTTGACGGTACTACCTCTTGTTCTTTTTGCTGAGGTGATTTCTTTCGTCTTGTCATTTTGTCCAGAGGAGAATAGATGAATGAGAGAACGAAATGCTAACAGGTTTACAACGTCCCCAGCAAATATACTGTATACAAATCAGAAAAGACCTGAAACCAGGGGAAAAGAAAGGGAAAGAAAGAAAAAAGAAAGAGAAAAAAAAAAGAAAAAAGATAAAAACAAAAACAGAACAATACAAAAAAAGCAGAATATGATCAAATATGATCAGGCTAGTGCATAGATCAGTGCCACACACTAGATTTTGGGCGTATTTTGGTCTGTTAGAAAAAAGTGCCTCCTAAAATTTTAAAGGAAGAAAGACATATATGTACAAAATAAGGGTTGATACAATGAAGGGATGGAAGATGACTGTAAAGATGAAAATTATAAAAGATTTTATAAAAGGACTTGGTAAGATAAGTTGTTTGAAAAAAGAAAGAAGATTTAAGAAAAAAAAAAAGGAAAAAGGGAGAGAATGTGATCAGGCAGGAGACTAGAACAAAGCCATACACTAGTGATTTAGGGTATATTTTGATCTGTTAGAAGAAACTGTACCCCAAAATTTTAAAGAGAGAACAACTTATATATATATGCCAAAAATAAGGGTAACTACTATGAAGGGATAAAATATGACTCTAAAAATGAAAAATAAAAAATGTTTTTTTTTTTTAAAAAGGGATTGATAAGATGTTGGTTGAAAAAGGGAAAAAGAAAAA
>NW_027397102.1:2665274-2715980 GCF_003265705.2 Callorhinus ursinus | reverse complement strand
AAAAAAAACAGTCAACAAAAATTAACTTTGATGAAATAATGGATCATTGTAAAAAAAAAAAAAGCCATGAATCTATGTGCAGTATTCCCCTAGCGCTGGAGTTCTCCCATTCTCCTTGATCGATCAACTTGGTCTTGGCTTCCTGGCTGTTTGTGCTGATCTTCTGGGGGAGGGGCCTGTTGCTGTGGTTTCCAAACGTCTTTGCCGGAGGCGGAATTGCCCCGCCCTTGTCGGTCCGGGCTAAGGAAGCTGCTCCGGTTTGTTCTCAGGAGCTTTTGTTCCCTGCAAGCTCTCGGTACAGCTTTGGAGGACCAGGGCAGAAATGGTGGCCTCCCAATCTCCACCCGGAGGAGCTGAGAACTCGGGGTCCCGCTCCTCAGTGTGTCCCCAGAGAAAAGCAGTCACTCCCGTGTCCCCGGTCTCCGGCCGCACTCCGTGCTCACCCGGCCTGTGATCGAGCGTTGCTATCTCTGGCACCCGACCCCGCACGGAGTCTCCAAACCCAGCAGATCCCTGCAGTGCGTTCCCGCACCGCTCCTCCCCGGGAAGGAAGGGGAGTCTCCCCGGATCTGCTGCTTGTTGGGTCCCTGCTGGGGGAGCCGTGCCCCGACTGGGCCGCAGATCACAGTTTATGGCAACCCCGAGCTGAGAGCCCGCGACTCTGCTCCGTCTCTGCAGCCGGCTTCCCCGCTCTGATACCTGGGAGCTCTGGCGCACTCAGGCACCCCCGGTCTCTCCGTGACCCCAAGGGTCCTGAGACCACACTCTCCCGGGAGGATTCCACCCCCCGCTTAGCCACTGCAGCGACGTCCCTCCGCCGAGCAACTTCTAAAAGGTCCGATTTTGTGCTCCGCGGCTCTATCACTTGCCAGAAGCGGCCGGCGGAGGCCCCTCCCCCGCCGTCTATCCTCCCGAATATCGCCTCGGATTCACTTCTCCGCACGCCCTACCTTCCAGTAAGTGGTCGCTTCTCTGTTCAGAGAGTTGTTGCTACTCTCCTGTTCGATCTCCTGTTGAGTTCGTAGGTGTTCAGAATGGTTTGATCCCTATTCAGCTGAATTCCTGAGACCAGACGAAATCTAGGTCTCCTACTCCTCCGCCATCTTGCCAGGAGTCTCCTCTTGTAGGGCTTTTTTAACGGTCATGTATGTCTTTAGCTTGTACTTGTCTGAGAAACTCTTTGTCTCTCCTTCTGTTCTGAATGATAGCCTTGCTGGATAATGTATTTTTTGCTGCAGATTTTTTCTTTTCAGCACTTTCAATATATCATGCCCATCCCTTCTGGCTTGCATAATTTCTGCTGAATAATCCATTGATAGCCTTATGGGGTTTTCCTTGTATGTAACTGCTTTTTTTTCTTTTTCTACTTAAAAATTCTCTCTTTATCGCTTTTTGCATTTTAGTTATGTGTCTTTGTGTGGACCTCCTTAGGTTGATTTGTTGGGGGATACCTGTGCCTTTTGGATGTGGATATCTGTTTCCTTCCCCAGATTAGGGAAGTTTTCAGCTATTATTTCTTTGAATAATTTTTCTGCCCCCTTTTCTCTCTCTTCTTCTTCTGGGATTCTTATAATGTGGATGGTTTTACCCTTAATGGAGTCGCTGATTTCCCTGTCTATTCTCCTTTTGCGTATTTTTTTTCTCTCACCAACTCCAATTCACTAACTTGTTCCTCTGCTTCTTCTTGCTATTTATTCCATCTTGTGTATTTTAATTGCGTTTATTGTGTTCTTCTTCTGTGATCGGTTCTTTTTTAAAAATCTCTTTGTTAAGTGTCTCACTGATGTCTTCCACTCTTCTCTCAAGTCCAGTGAGTATCTTTATGATTATTACTTGAAATTCTCTATCAAGCATATTACTTATATCTGTTTCACCCAGGTCTCTTGCTGTGGTTTGATCCTGTTCTTTCATTTGGTACATATTCTTCTGTCTCCTCATTTTGTCTAACTCTCTGTGTCTGTTTCTGTGTTAGGAAAGTCAGCTATGTCTCCTGCTTAATGTAATGGCCTTATGAAGAAGTCCTATGGTGGCTTGTAGTCCATTGTCCCCTATTCACCAGAACCTGGTGCTTCAGGGAGTGTCTTTTCAGCACCCTGCTGTTGTGTCCTGGCCAATTTTATCTTCAGTCCAGTCATCTGCAGTGGCTTTCTTTTCCTGTTTTGGGTGGTGTTTGGTCCCTGGATGGGTTGGGGTGCATAGTTTTCACAAGGTGTGTGCTGGTCTGCTTGTGAAGTGAGACCTGCCACTAACACCAACCTTGGTTCAGCCTAGCCTGAGCAGATGTACAAAGTGCATAAAGTGGGTGGGTTGTGCAAAAAACACATGGGTCAAGAGTTGCAGTATTGGCAAAGTTTGCTCTGGTCTTCTTGGGGAGGAGACCCACAGTGCCAGGACTGAGGCAGGTCCAGCTGGAGGGGGCTAGTGTGGTGTACACAAGTAGGTAGTGATTATCAGCACTGTCTGTTTCTTGTAGGTGACCATGTTTTTGTGCTGGGGGTAGAGGAGGGAAATGGTGCCTGCCAGCTCCTCTGTTCCTGGAGAAGTCCTTCAGTGTTCCTTGCCACTCCAGGATACACTCCAAAATGAGTAAACTACTCTCCTTCCCATATGTCCCAGGCATTCTATGCTGGATCTCCAGGCTATTTTTTGTTCTGTCTCTTTAGGAGTGGGCACTCAGTTTCCTAATGCCTTCTGGGCTCTCCCAGAGCTAAATCCGCTAATTTTTAAAATTCCAGGTTGCAAGTACTGCTGGTTGTAAGAACTCATGAAATTTGGCTCCTCTCACTTTCAATGCCAAATGTTATGGGGATTCATCTTCCCCATGTGGGTCTCCCCTGTGATAGCCTGTTTCTCCCCCTTGTCCACACCCAAGACTCCCTCCCCTTGGGTACAGCCATGGTCTGTTTCATTCCCCATTGCATCTCTGCCCTTCTTACTGTCTTCGATGTGGTCCTTTCTCTGTCTTTAGTTGTGGAGTTTGTTCTGCCATTCTTCAGGTTGTTTTCTGGGTTATTTATGCTGATTGAGTATTATCTAGTTGTATCTGTGGGGCAAGGTGAGTTTAGGGTTCTCTTGCTCCACTATCTTCTTAGCCTCCTTATCTCATTTACACCACTTAAAATAATTTTCCATGTACAACACGGTGACGTTTGAAGATGTGTATAGGCCATGTAGCCTTGTGCATGTAAGCTTGTAAGCTTGAAAAAATGAGCCTCTGCTTTATATATTTCTATTCTACATGATAATTTACACATAGTAGGTAAATAATAGTGGTTGTCTGGATAAATGAACGAGTAATTGAGTGAGTGAATGAGATGAGCATTATTTGTATTTCAGTTCACAGCTGCTTCAGAATCAACCATTTTTTCCACTTTTATTATAGGAAGGTTTCACATCAAGCCTATGCAATAAAAAATCTGAATGTGATAGAAGGTGGCACTAATACTGCTTTGGGACATCAACCAACCTCTTGGGAACACTGTCCTCTCCTTGCCTGTAAAAGGTTTCTCTCTGACTCTTCCAAAGCTCTTGGACCCCTATCTCACACTGTCAGGGAGAGGTTGGTCTGCCCTGCCTCACTAGACTCAGTGTTTTGTGCCCAGCCCAGAGGCCCATAAAACAATTGGGTAATGAACAGACTGCCTAATGTGGGTTGAAGGTTAAATTCACAAGAGGCCTTTAAAATTTCCAATCTATACTGGAGTCTTTTGTTTCCCACATCCATTGGAATTTTGGAGTGGAGAGTTGGGTGGGGAAGATGGCTTTGTGAAATTCAACACTTGAGTCAGTGAGCCATGAACAATTCCATATCAACAGAAGAGTAGCCTGGGCCTTTGGAGATGCTGGGCTGTCCATCTCTTTGCCACTGGCCAGCTCACACTGTTGGCATTACAAACAAGGCTAGCCTCAGTCCCTCCAGAGCCCACTGATCAACCTTATTTTCCACTTTCACAAGCCCTACTCATCACTTCTCAATGAATCAGGCAGAATTTTGCCAGCTGGGCTCAGTATTGGTTTCCACAAATGACCCTTAAAAAGTTCAGATTTGAATCCATAGATCTGTCTGAGCACAAGGCAGGCCTCATACATCATTGAACACTCATCTGCTTAGAAGATTGGGGCTTTGGCATGGTGGGGTGTTGATGTCTTTGTGGATGGAAAATATTAGTTTTGCATTCTATCAGTAATCCCTACAGAGGTGATATTAGAATTTAGGGATCTAATCATTTGGAGAATGCTTAATTGGAGCCAGATCTAGTTTCATTTATATTTTAGAAAGAAAAGATCATGACTGGTACTACAAAAATGGCTGCCCCTCCATTCTTGTCAGATAAAGTGTAGGAATGATCAAGTTGGTAATGTCAGCTGGGAGGCAGTTCAATTAAGAGACCTAACAAAGGATCAGAGAAATTTGGCAAGTTCCTTTTTCTCTCAGTCTCAGTTCCCTCATGTATAAAATAAAGGGATGGTATTTGATGGTCCCTAAGGATCTTTCCAGCTCTGATCTGTAACACTGGAAAAGATACTTACCTCTTATAATTGGGTTAAGAGCATAACATCTGGAGCCAGACTGCCTGGGTTTATCTCCATGACCTAAACTTTCCTGGCTGTATAACCTTAAGGAAATTACTTAGCCTCTCTGTGCTTCAATGTCCTCATCTATAAAAATGAGAACAATAGTAGTACTTGCCTTTTAGGATTGTTTCAATTTATATTAAGCACCTAGACTGTTACCTGGCACATAGTAAATGCTTATAAATGTTAGCCACCATTATTATTATAGGATGCTTTCCCTGGGCTATCCAGGGCTATCTAGGGTAGACTATCTGGGATTTTAGGCTCTCACCTTTCCCTCCTCTCTAAAAAAAAGAGACTGGATAATGGCTGTTTTTCTAAGCCTCTGAAAACACCCTCACTTCCCTTTGGGGAAGCCACCTTCTGCTTCTCTAATATAGAGCATTCTGGGGTCACCATATCTGTGGCCCCAATCTGGACCTCTTTAGAAAACAGTTGATCTAGGATTTTGTCTTGCTTCCTCAACATGGATGATCATGTTCATCTTCCCAAGTAGATCTCTCTACCTTCTACCTGGCTTTGACCTTCTCCCAGCTGAGATGCTCAGTGGTGGGGAGTAGAGGAAAGTGAGGTGGGAATGAGACAACCAGAGCAAAAAGGAAGATGAGACTTATTTAATCTCCAGTTGTCCTTTCAAGATTTGTTTCCATGAAGGGTATCTGTGTCTCTGGGACATCTATGTGACCTATCCATGTCCCTGGCTCTTTCTCCAGTGACATATATAGTCAGTTCAAACAAATGGATCAATGAGTACTTGCAAAATAAATGGTAGCCCCTTCAAGGTAATATTTGTGCTTGAACTTGGGTCAAAGTAATATAGAGTGTTATGGTCAGAAGGAGCCCTAGAGATGATCTCATCTAATTCCTTAACTTTGAAGTATATTGAGGCCCAGAAAAGGGGAGATACTTGCTCAAGATAATATAGCAAAAATGGAGCTATAATCTGGGTAATGCAATACTTAGTTGTGGGCCCCTTTCCTATATTAATTTGGCTCTGGGGCATTTTTGGAGGCATAGTTCCTTAACCAAAATGAGTGACTCTAAACATATTGGAGTATAGGTGGGTGAATGGAGGTATTTTGGGATAGGGAGTCCTTTTTGTTCCCCTGAAAATCACTTGTATGTAGTTTCTTTTTCTGCCTTCAAACAGAGCCAGCCTTGCTGATGTTCAAAGTAGTCCACATGAGCCAGTATTTTAGAGCTCCATGTCCCCAACTATACTGTCGTTGCTGGGTAGGGCCAGGTGGATAGGTCTTACAGTTGGATTTCCTGTCTCCAGGGCCTGGGAGGAGCTTGTCACTCCAGAGTAGTACACAAGGCTCTTGGCATCTGCTTTGAGGTGCTTGGTCACATTATCCAAAGACAATGAAGATATATGAATAGAATTGGTGGAACAGTGAATCAGAGGTCACTGTCTGGTTTTCTCAGCAGCTAGTCCATGAGAGTGGCAGAGCAATGAGAACAAAGCAGAGTGTGAGCCCCTGGCCAACAAAATAACCTAATAAATAGAGGTTTGCACACCCCAGAGAACACAGTGGAGTTTCTGGCAGAATGGGGTAATAGTCATTTTGAACAAACAAGATCTTAATTTATATCCAAGCAGAGAAAAATTAAAAACCTACTTCATATTCTTTCTAGACTTTCAAAGTCAGCCAAGGGAATTTACTCCATGTGAAGGCAGGGCAGAGAAGCTTTGCATATGGCCTTCCAAATATAGTTCCTAGGCCACTTCACTGACAATCCCAGGCATGAACCCCAAGGTAGCAGCATCTGGTGCCAACTTGCCATGGCAGGCCAGTGGTAGGAGCAGTATTGCCTAGATCAACATTAAGATCTAAATGGGCTCGGTTGGGGATTTGTATACCTGTGCCCATAGCTGACCAGCTTTACAGTCCAGCTTTACCAGAAGATCTTAAACCTACTTTTTTTTTTTGCCTATATTTCCTTCCTATCTAGAACAATCTTCCATTTATGACTCATTAAGTTGTCATTTTCACTCCATTCAGTTCTTTCTTAAAACATCACTTTCACTTCTATAGGAGATTGCTTTCTTCCTTCCTTTCTTTCATTCTTTTTATTTTATTTTATTATGTTATGTTAGTCACCATACAATATATCATTAGTTTTTGATGTGGTGATCCACGATCCATTGTTTTTGTATAACACCCAATGGTCCATTCAGTATGTGCCCTCCTTAATACCCATCACTGGGCTAACAAACCCCCCTCCCCCCTCCCCTGATGTTGCTGATGCTCAAAGTAGTCCACGTGAGCCAGTATTTTAGAGCTCCATGTCCCCAACTATACTGCCATTGCTGGGTATGGCCAGGTGGATAGGTCTTACAGTTGGATTTCCTGTCTCCAGGGCCTGGGAGGAGCTTCTCACTCCAGAGTAGTACACAAGGCTCAACCACAAACCCTGTTTGTTTCTCAGAGTCTATAGTCTCTCATGGTTCATCTCTTCCTCCAATTCCACCCCCCTTTTATTTTTCCCTTCCTTCTCCTAATGTCCTCCATGCTATTCCTTATGTTCCACAAATAAGTGAAACCATATAATAATTGACTTCTCTGCTTGACTTATTTCACTTAGCATAATCTCCTCCAGTCCCATCCACGTTGATGTAAAAGTTGGGTATTCATCCTTTCTGATGGCTGAGTCATATTCCATTGTATATATGGACCACATCTTTATCCATTCATCTGTTGAAGGGCATCTAGACTTTTTCCACAGTTTGGCTATTGCGGACATTGCTGCTGTGAACATTGGGGTGCATATGGCCCTTCTTTTCACTACATCTGTGTCTTTGGGATAAATACCCAGGAGTGCAATTGCTGGGTCATAGGGTAGCTCTATTTTTAAAATTTTTTAGGACCCTCCACACTGTTTTCCAAAGTGGCTGTATCAACTTGCATTCCCACCAACAGTGTAAGAGGGTTCCCTTTTCTCCATAACCTCTCCAACATTTGTTGTTTCTTGCCCTGTCCATTTTTGCCATTCTAACTGGTGTAAGGTGGTATCTCAATGTGGCATTGATTTGAATTTCCCTGATGGCTAATGATGATGAACATTTTTGCATGTGTCTGTTAGCCATTTGTATGTCTTCTTCAGAGAAGTGTCTTTTCATATCTTCTGCCCACTTTTTGACTTGATTATTTGTTTTTTGGGTGTTGAGTTTGAGAAGTTCTTTATAGATCTTGGATACCAGCCCTTTATCTGTAGTGTCATTTGCAAATATCTTCTCCCATTCTATGGGTTACCTCTTTGTTTTGTTGACTATTTCCTTTGCTGTACAGAAGTTTTCTATCTTGATGAAGTCCCAAAAGTTCATTTTTGCTTTTTTTCACTAGCTTTTGGAGATGTATCTTGAAAGAAGTTGCTGTGGCCGATGTCAAAGAGGTTACTGCCTATGTTCTCCTCTAGGATTTTGATGGATTCCTGTCTCACATGGAGGTCTTTCATCCACTTTGAGTTTATCTTTGAGAATGGTGTTATAGGATGGTCGAATTTCATTCTTCTGCATGTGGCTGTCCAATTTTCCCAACACCATTTAATGAAGAGACTGTCTTTTTTCCATTGCAGGTTTTTTCCTGCTTTGTCAAAGATTATTTGACCATAGAGTTGAGGGTCCATGTCTGGGTTCTCTATTGTGTTCCATGGTCTATATGTCTGTTTTTGTGCCAGTACCATGCTGTCTTGGTGATCACTGCTTTGTAATATAGCTTGAAATCGGGCAACATGATGTCCCCAGCTTTGTTTTTCTTTTTCAACATTTCCTTGGCGATTCGGGGTCTTTTCTGATTCCATACAAGTTTTAGGATTGTTTGTTCCAGCACTTTGAAAAATGTCATTGGAATTTTGATTGGGATGGCATTGAAGGTATAGATTGCTCTGGGTAGCATAGACATTTTAACAATGTTTATTCTTCTGATCCATGAGCCTGGAATATTTTTCCATCTTTTTGTGTCTTCTTCAATTTCTTTCATGAGTGTTCTGTAGTTCCTAGAGTATAGATCCTTTACCTCTTTGGTCAGGTTTATTCCGAGGTATCTTTTGGTTTTTGGTGCTATTGTAAATGGAATCGTTTCTCTAATTTCCCTTTGTACAGTTGCGTTGTAAGTGTATAAGAAAGCAACTGATTTCTGTGCATCGATTTTGTATCCTGCCACATTTCTGAATTGCTCTATGAGTTCTAGTAATTTGGAGGTGGAGTCTTTTGGGTTTTCCACATAAAGTATCATGTCGTCTGTGAAAAGAGAGAGTTTGACTTCTTCTTTGCCAATTTAAATACCTTTTATTTCTTTTTGTTGTCTGATTGCTGTTGCTAGGACTTCTAGTACTATGTTGAACAATAGTGGTGAGAGTGGGCATCCTTGACGTGTTCCTGATCTTAAGGGAAAGACTCTCAGCTTTTCCCCATTGAGGCTGATATTCGCTGTGGGTTTTTCATAGATGGATTTTATGAACTTGAGGAATGTTCCCTCTATCCCTATACTCTGAAGAGTTTTAATCGGGAAAAGATGTTGTATTTTGTCAAATGCTTTTTCTGCATCAATTGAGAGGACCATATGGTTCTTCTCCCTCCTCTTATTAATGTGTTCTATCACATTGGTTGATTTGCGAATGTTGAACCACGCTTGCATCCTGGGGATAAATCCACTTGGTTGTGGTGGATGATCCTTTTAATGTATTGTTGGATCCTATTAGCTAGGATTTTGTTGAGGATTTTGGAATCCATTTTCATCAGGGATATCGGTCTGAAATTCTCCTTTTTGATGGGGTCTTTGCCTGGTTTGGGGACTAAGGTAATGCTGGCCTCATAGAATGAGTTTGAAAGTTTTCTTTCTGTTTCTATTTTTTGAAACAGCTTCAGTAGATTAGATATTATTTCTTCTTTCAATGTTTGGTAGAATTCCCAAGGGAATCCATCAGGCCCTGGACTCTTGTTTTTTGGGAGGTTTTTGATCACTGCTTCAATCTCGTTAGTGGTTATTGGCCTATTCAGGTTGTCAATTTCTTCCTGTTTCAGTCTTGGCAGCTTATAGGTTTCCAGGAAGGCCTCCATTTCATCCAGATTGCTCAGTTTATTGGCATATAGTTGTTGATAATAATTTCTAATACTTGTTTTTATTTCCTTGGTGTTAGTCTTGATCTCTCCCCTTTCATTCATAATTTTATTAATATGGGTCCTTTCTCTTTTCTTTTGGGTAAGTCTGGCCCGTGGTTTATCGATCTTATTAGTTCTTTCAAAGAACCAACTTCTAGTTTCCTTGATCTGTTCTACTGTGTTTCTGGTTTCTAATTCATTGATCTCTGCTTTAATTTTAATTATTTTTCTTCTAATGCATGGCTTAGGCATTGTTTGTTGCTTTTTCTCTAGTTCTTCAAGGTGTAGAGTTAGTTGGTGAATTCTGGATTTTTCTAATTTTTTAAGTGAGGCTTGGGTGGCTATGTATTTCCCCCTTAGGACTACCTTTCCAGTATCCCATAGGTTTTGGACCAAAGTGTTTTCGTTCTCATTGATTTCCATGAATTGTTTAAGTTCTTCTTTGATTTCCTGGTTGACCCAAAGATTCTTGAGCAGAGTGGTCTTTAGCTTCCAAGTGTTTGAATTTCTGCCAAATTTTTTCTTGTGATTGAGTTCCAGTTTTAAAGCATTGTGGTCTGAGAATTTGCAGGGAATAATCTCAATCTTTTGGTATCAGTTGAGATCAGATTTGTGACCCAGTATGTGGTCTATTCTGGAGAAAGTTCCATGTGCGCTCAAGAGGAATGAGTATTCTGTTGTTTTAGGGTGGAATGTTCTGTAAATATCTCTGAGGTCCATCTGGTCCAGTGTATCATTCAAAGTTCTTGTTTCCTTGTTGATTTTCTGCTTACATGATCTTTCCATTGCTGAGAGTAGAGTATTGAGGTCTCCTAAAATTAACGTATTGTTATCAATATGATTCTTTATTTTGGTGAACAGTTGGCTTATGTAAATGGCTGCTCCCGTGTTGGGGGCATAGACATTTACAATTGTTAGATCTTCTCGTTGGATAGACCCTTTAAGAATGATATAGTGTCCTTCTGTGTCTCTAATTACAGACTTTAGTTTAAAATCTAATTTGTCTGATAGAAGAATTGCTACCCCAGCTTTCTTTTGAGGTCCGCTGGTGTGGAAGATGGATCTCCATCCCTTCACTTTCAGTCTGGATGTATCTTTACGTTCAAAATGAGTCTCTTGTAGTCCAGCATATGGATGGGTCCTGTCTTTGTATCCAGTATGCAACCCTGTACCATTTTATGGGAGCATTTAGGCCATTCACGTTGAGAGTGATTATTGAAAGATATGAATTAATTGTCATCATGTTGCCTGTGAAGATGTTGTTTTTATAGATTGTCCCTGTAAATTTCTGTTGTATATCACTCTTGGGGTCTTTCTCCTTTTACAGACCCCCCCCCTTAATATTTCTTGCGGGGCTGGGCTTAGTGGTCACATATTCTTTCAGTTTCTGCCTGTCATGGAAACTCTGCATCTTTCCATCCATTCTAAATGACAGCCTTGCCGGATAAAGTATTCTTGGCTGCATGTTCTTCTCATTTAGTACCCTGAATATGTCTTGCCAGGCCTTTCTGGCTTGTCAGGTCTCTGTGGATAGGTCTGATGTTATTCTGAAGTTCCTCCCTCTGTACGTAAGCAGTCTCTTTCCCCTAACTGCCCTTAAGATAGTTTCCTTGGTTCTAAGATTTGGAAGTTTTACTATTAAATGCTGGGGTGTTGGCCGGTTTCCCTTCATCTTGGGAGGGGTCCTCTCTGCCCCTAGGATGTGAATGTTTGTTTCCTTCCCCAGATTAGGGAAGTTCTCAGGTACGATTTGCTCAAATACATCTTCTAGTCCTCTCTCTCTCTCTCCACTCCCTCCGGGATTCCAATTATTCTGACATTGGAACGCTTCATGGTGTCACATATTTCTCTGATTCTATTTTCATGGAATCCGAGTTGTTTTTCCCTGGCCTCCTCTTTTCCCTTTTTATCTATTATATTGTCTTCCACGTCGCTTATTGGTTCTTCTGCCTCACTTACCCTGGCTGTTAGATTATCTAGATTGGATTGGATCTCTTTGATAGCATTTTTAAGTTCTGCCAATTCAGCTTTCATTTCTGCCCTTAGAGACTCTATGTTGCCATTAATTGATTTCTCCATTCTAGCCATTGTCTTCACAATTGCTAGCCTGAATTCCATCTCCGATATCTTGGTTATATTTGCATCCATTTGTAAATCTGTAGCATAAGCCATAATCTCTGAGTCTTTTCTATTTTGGGGGTTCCTCCTCCTAGTCATTCTGTTGATGGGTGTTTGAGGGAATGTATAGAGTCCAAATTATTGACCAGAACCCCAGCAAGATGCACCTGTTTTCTAGGGACGTTAGGGTTGCTGGCCTCTTGTTTTCCCAGCCTATCTTCTGGGGGAGGGGCCTGCCATGCTGTTACTCAGGCAACCCTGTTGGGCGGAGTTGCCCTGCCCCCCTGCGGCAGGGGATGGGCTCAGCGGGAACCAGTTTTGGGGGCTATTGTTCTCTGGCAGCTTTCCCTGGTGGCTTTCTGCATCTCTTCCACGAGTCAGAGCAGAAGAGTTCGTTTCCAACCCTCTGCCTCAGAGTAGAGAGACCGCAGTCTGTTCTTCAGTGAGCTCTCCAGGCCACACTGTCTCCGTTTCTGTCTGTGTTGCTATAAACTGCAGGGTCCTGGGTTGTGCACCACTCCACAGCGCCCCCAGTCCTGCCTCCAGGTTGGAGCAGGTCTCTGCCCTTTGTGCTTCTAAAACCGCAGCCGCTCCCAGTTCATATGCGCGACCCCGCGCTCCAGGTTTCCGCCCTGGGGGCTGCCCTAAAGTCCTTTCCCCGCCGCTACCAGTCTGCGAGTCTGTGCCCCATCCCCAGTGGGCGAGGCTGTCGCTCACCGGCGGTGTAGGATCCCCATGGACAGCCTCCCTCCCGCTGCCATTTATCCTCTGATATCTGCCCGCAGAATCAAGACTCCCCACTTCCTACCTCAAAACCAACCACCTGAGATATTCTGTTTGCAGAGATCCAGATCTTCTTTTTTTTTTTTTTTAAAGATTTTATTTATTTATTTGAGAAGGAGAGAATGAGAGACAGAGAGCACAAGAGGGAAGAGGGTCAGAGGGAGAAGCAGACTCCCTGCCGAGCAGGGAGCCCGATGCCGGACTCGATCCCGGGACTCCAGGATCATGACCTGAGCCGAAGGCAGTCGCTTAACCAACTGAGCCACCCAGGCGCCCGAGATCCAGATCTTCTTACATCTCAGGCTGGTTTCGTGAGTGCTCAGAGTGGTCTGGTAGATATCCAGCTCAATTCCGGGGTCCGGTTGAAATAGGGTCCTCTACTCCTCTGCCATCTTTCCTCTCTTGCCTAGGAGATTTCTTTCAAAGTAAGGGCAAAAGAAGAGGAGTCATAAAGGATTCTTAATCTTGTATATGGAAGATTCTACAAAGAACATCTAGTATATCCTCCTGAGGCACCCACTCTTCAAGTTTCAACTACCTCTTATATTCTGTGCACTTCTGAATCTATATACCCATCTTCATCTCCAAGCTACAAATTTTAAGCGGTCACCTGGAGGTAAACCAGAGGCACCATAAATTTAACATGTCTGAGGTGGAACGGATCATATTATCCCTAAAACAAGATTGTACTCTTGAGATTTCAATTTCACTTGGTAGCACCATTATTCATCCATTAACTTGACCTAGAAACTACATAGTCATCCTTGAATCACCTCCTTCTCTTACCTGTGAGATCCAAGTCCATTGGCAAGTCCTACTGGTTTTTATGTTCTAATATTTGAAATTCATCCACTTCTTTCTATTTTTACTGCCTTGATTCAAACACTCATCACTCCATATCTGAACTACTGTGATAATCTCTTAACTAACGTTCCTGCTTCCAAACTGGCCCCCCACTTCATCCTCCACATTGCCAAAATAATCTTAAAATATAATCTTGATTATGGTATTCTGGGAATTTAAAACCCTTCAAAGGCTACCTATTGCCCTTAAGATAAAGTTAAACTTCTTTGAAGACCCACAGGGTCCTTCATGATGTTGGCCCTGCTTATTTCATAAGCCTTGTATTTTCTACTCCCTGTGTTATTCTTTATGCTCCAGTAACACTGAACTGCTTAAAGTCCCCTACAGACACTATTTTGTTTAAAGCATCTGTAACTCTATTTGTGTTGTCCTCATCTTCTTGGATCAGGTATTCCTTACTCATTATTTTGACTGGCTAACTATTTATTTATTTATTTAATTTAAGTATTCTTTACACCCAACGTGGGACTTGAACTCATGACCTGGAGATCAAGAGTCACTCACTCCTCTGACTGAGCCAGCCAGGCACCCCTTGACTGGCTAACTTTCTATTACTTCATATGAAAAGAGAAGTCTTTCCAGACTGAATGAGGTGGTACACTTGTGTGATCCCACAGCATCCCATCAGTTACTATATCATATTTCTTAGTCACACTCTAATGATCTGTTTATTTGTCTCCCCCACTAGACTAGTTGGATTTTGAGAAGATAGTGTCCTACTTATCTGTGCATCCTCAGTGTTTAACATACTGACATATAATAGTTGCTTAATAATTGCTTTCTAAATGAATGAAATTTGGTTATTTTTAATTCAGCTAGCCCTTTAACATCAAGTGCTTTCCCACTTGTTGACTCATTCTGTTTCACCCAACAAGTCCATAAGGTTGTGTGTGTATGTGTGTATGCATTTTTTATATAACTCTTTTTGTGGGTGACTCTTCTGAAATGTTTTTATAAAAGCAGCAAATTTGAGACTTCTCATTTTGAAAATACAAAAACTGATACTCAAAGATGCTATAAGACTTCCCTCAGCTCATGAAGCTAATTAGTAGTGGAGTCAGAACCCTGACTTCTAGACTCTCAATCCAGAAATCTTCCCCCACCCTTCTGCTGTTTCCAAATCATTCTCTTTCAACATTTGGATACATCATAGAGAGGTCTTTAGGATGACTGGGTTTCTCTTACACTTTGTTTTTCTGATGCTTTATTTTTCAAATGAAAGTGAAATTCATATAATATCAAGTTGACCATTTTAAAGTGGAAAATTCAGTAGCATTTAGTAAATTTGCAATGTTGTGCAAATATTGCTTCTATCTAGTTCCAAAATATTTCCATCACTCTACAAAGAAAATCCATGCCCATTATATAGTCACTTCTTATTCTCCCTTCCCCTCAGTTCCTGACAACAACTAATTTGCTTTGTGTCAAAGTACTACTTATCCCATATATTTAATATAAATAGAATCATACAATGTGTGACCTTCTTTATATGTCTTCTTTTATTTAGCATCATTTTTTAAATCAATTTTTAAAAAAATTCCAGAGTAGTTAACATACAGTGTTATATTAATTTCAGGTGTACAATATAGTGATTCAAAAATTCTATACATTACTCAGTGCTCATCATGATAAGTGTACTCTTTAATACCCATCACTTATTTCACCCATCTCCACACCCACCTACTCTCTAGTAACCATCAATTTGTTCTTCATAGTTAAGAGTCTGTTCCTTGGTTTCTCTCTCTTTTTTCCTTTGCTCCTTTGTTTTGTTTCTTAAATTCCACATATGGGTGAAATTATGTGGTATTTGTCTTTGACTGCTGTATCTTAGCATTATGCTGTCCAGCTCCATCCATGTTGTTGCAAACGACTGGATTTCATTGTTTTTTTATTTTTATTTTTAATTTTTATTTTTTTATTATGTTCAGTTAACCAACATATAGTACATCATTAGTTTTTGATGTAGTGTTCAACGATTCATTAGTTGTGTATAACACTCAGTGCTCAACACAACACGTGCCCTCCTTTATATCCATCACCCTGTTACCCCATTCCCCCACCTACCTCCCTTCTGTAACCCTCAGTTTGTTTCCTGGAGTCCAGAGTCTCTCATGATTTGTCTCCTTCTCTGATTTCTTCCCATTCGGTTTTCCCTCCCTTCCCCTATGGTCCTTTGCACTATTCCTTATGTTCCATATATGAGTCAAACCATATGATAATTATCTTTCTCTGCTTGACTTATTTCACTTAGCGTAATCCCCTCCAGTTCCATCCATGTTGATGCAAATGGTGGGTATTCACCCTTTCTGATGTCTAAGTAATATTCCATTGTATATATGTACCACATCTTCTTTATCCATGCATCTGTTGAAGGGAATCTCTGCTCCTTCCAGTATGGCTATTGTGGACATTGTGTCATTGTTTTTTTATGGGTAAATAATAACTATTGTAAATATATAGTAGATCTTCTCTATCCATTCATCTATTGATAAACACTTGGGCTGCTTCCATAATTTGACTATTATTGTAAATATGCTGCAATAAACATAAGGGTGCAGGTATCACTTCCAATTAGTGATTTCAATTAGTATTTTTAGGGTAAATACCCAAGGTGCAATTACTGGATCATAGTGTAGTTCTATTTTTAAGTTTTGAGGAACCTCCATACTGTTTTTCAGAGTGGCTGCAATGATTTGCATTCCAACCAACAGTGCACCAGAGTTCCTATTTCTCCACACCCTCTTCAACACTTGTTGCTTCTTGTGTTGTTGATTTTAGCCATTCTAACAGATGTGAAGTGATATTTCATTGTAGTTTTGACTTGTATTCCCCTATGCTCAGTGATGTTGACCTTCTTTTCATGTGTCCATTGGCCGTATTCTTTGGAAAAAATGCCTGTTCATGTCTTCTGCCCATTTTTATTTGGATTATTCATTTTTTGGGTATTGAGTTTTAAAAGTTCTTTATACATTTCGGATACTAACCATTTATTGGGTATGTCATTTGCAAATATCTTCTCCCATTCTGTAGGTTGCTTTTCAGTTTTGTTGATTGTTTCCTTCACTGTGCAGAAGCTTTTTATTTTGATGCAGTTCCAATATTTTATTTGTGCCTTTGTTGCCCTTGCATCAGGAGACCTATCTACAATCAAAAGTCCAGGGCCAGAGGGCTTCACAAGAGAACTCTACCAAACATTTAAAGAATAGTTAATACTTATTTTTCTCAAACTATGCCACAAAATAGAAAAGGAAGGAAAACTTCCAAATGCATTTTGTGAGGCCAGCATTACCCTGATGGCAAAACCAGATAAAGGC
This sequence comes from Callorhinus ursinus, assembly GCF_003265705.2. Lineage (NCBI taxonomy): Eukaryota > Metazoa > Chordata > Mammalia > Carnivora > Otariidae > Callorhinus > Callorhinus ursinus. Next base: position 2,699,222 of record NW_027397102.1, on the reverse strand, counting down.
TTCATTAAAAGAGAGAACTACAGGCCAATATCACTTACGAACATGGATGCAAATATTCTCAACAAAATACAGGCAAACCAAATTCAATAATACATTAAAAAAAACCATTCACCATGATCAAGTGGGATTTATTCCTGGGTTACAAGTGTGGCTCAACATTGGCAAATCAATCAACATGTTATACCACATTAACAAAAGTATGGTTAAGTGTTCTAGAGGTGCCTGAATGGTTCAGTCGGTTAAGTGCCTGACTCAGCAGCGAGTCTGTTTGAGATTCTCTCTCTCTCCCTCTGTACCAGCCCCACTCTCTCTCTTTCTAAAATAAATTAATAAAATATAAAAAAACCCCACAACCCTCCCAAACCAATGTAGGTTTAGAAAGAACATACCTCAACATCATAAAGGCCATGTATGGAAAACCCACAACTAATATCATCTTCAATGGGGAAAAACAGTTTTCTTCTAAGGTCAGGAATAAGACAAAGAAGTCCACTCTCACCACCTTTATTCAACATAGTACTGAGTGTCCTAGCCACAGCAATCATACAACATAAAGAAATAAAATGCATACAAATTAGGAAGGTAGTAGTAAAACTTTCACTATTTGCAGATGACAAGATACTATATATAGGAAACCCAAAAAAAGTCCACCAAAAAGCTGTTAGAATGGATAAATTCAGTAAAGTGGCAGGATACAAAATCAACATACAGAAATCTATACCTATAGTGAAGCAACAGAAAAAGAAATTAAGGAATTAATCTCATTTACAGTTGCATTGGAACAAATAACTGGGAATAAACCTAACCAAAGAGATGAAAGACCTATACTCTGGAAACTATAGAACACTGATGAAAGAAATTGAAGAAGACACAAGAAATGGAAAGAAATTCCATACTCATGGATTGGAAGAACAGATATTGTTAAAATGTCTATACTATCCAAAGCAATCTACACATTCAATGCAATCCTTATCAAAATACCAACAACATTTTTCACAGAACTAGAACAAACAATCCTCATATTTGTATAGGAACACAAATGACCCTGAATAGCCATGACAACCTTCCTGATTCACTTTTGGAAGGTTATATAATTCTAGGAATTTATCCAGTTCTTCTAGGTTGTCTAATTTGTTGGCATATAATTTTTCACAATATTTTCTAACAATTGTTTGTATTTCTGTGTTGTCACTTGTTATTTCTCCCCTTTCATTTCTGATTTTTTGAGTCCTCTCTCTCTCTTTTGATGAGTCTAGATAAAGGTTTATCAATTTTTTTGGTCTTCTGAAAGAACCAACTCCTGGTTTCATCAGTCTGTTTTCTTGTTTTATTTTTTTAGTTTCTATTTAGTTTATTTGTGCCATAATCTTTTTAAAAAAGATTTTATTTATTTATTTGACAGAGAGAGAGATAGTGAGAGCAGGAACACAAGCAGGGGAGTGGGAGAGGGAGAAGAAGTCTTCCCGCCTGAGCAGGGAGCCCGATGTGGGGCTTGATCCCAGGACCCTGAGATCATGACCTGAGCCAAAGGCAGATGCTCAACCAACTAAGCCACCCAGGTGCCTCTGTGCCATAATCTCATTATTTCCTTCCTTCTCCGGTTTTTGGCATTTTGTTTGTTTTTCTAGGTCCTTTAGATGTAAGGTTAGGTTGTTTATTTGGAATTTTTATTGATTTTTGAGTTAGACCTGTATTGTTACAAACTTCCCTCTTAGAACTGGTTTTCCTATATCCTAAAGTTTTTGGACCATTGTGTTTTCATTTTCATCTGTCTCCATGTATTTTTTTTATTTTGTCTTTCATTTCCTGGTTGACCCATTCATTGCTAAGTAGCATGTTATTTAACCTCCATGTATGTGTGTGCTCCAGTTTTTTTCTTTTGGTTGAATTCTAGTCATAGCATTGTGGTCAGAAACGATGCATGGTATGAATTTTTGAATTTGTTGAAATTTGTTTTGTGAGCTAATAGGTAATCTATTCTGGAAAATATTTCCTGTGCATTTGAAAAAATGTGTTTTCTGCTGTTTTAGGATGGAATGGTCTGAATTAATCTGTTGAATCCATCTTGTCCAATGTGTCATTCAAAGCCACTGTTTTGTTGTTGATTTTCTGTTTGGATGATGTATCCAATGATGTAAGTGGGGTGTCAAAGTCCCTTACTATTATTGTATTATTATCAATAATTTCTTTTATGTTTGTTATTAACTGTTTTATGTATTTGAGTGCTCTCATGTTGCTTGCATTAATATTTACAATTGTTATATCTTTTTGTTGGATTGTCCCAGCAATGATTATGTAGTGTCATTCTTTGTCCCTTGTTCAGCCTTCATTTAAAATTTTATTTTGTCAGGGTGCCTGGGTGGCTCAGTCATTAAGTGTCTGCCTTTGGCTCGGGTCATGATCCCAGAGTTCTGGGATTGAGCCCCACATCAGGCTCTCTGCTATGTTGGAAGCCTGCTTCTCCCTCTCCCACTCCCCCGGCTTGTGTTTCCTCTCTCACTGTGTCTCTCTCTGTCAAATAAATAAAATCTTAATTTTTTTATTTTGTCAAAATAAGCATTGCTGGATTGAAGTTAAGATGGCAGAGTAGTAGGGAGACCCTATGCTTGCCTTGTCCTTCAAATGCAGCTAGTTAAATATCAAATCATTCTGAGCACCCAGAAATCAATTTGAGGACTGAGAGAACAAACGGCACATGTAGAGAGAGGAAAACGGCCACATGATGGAAGATAGGAGCTGCAGAGATTTGATTTGGGGGAGAAAAGAATTGCAGGTGCTACAGAGGGGAGGGAGCCCTGATCATGGAGACAGGAGTGAGAGGGAAAGACAGAAAGAGTGAAACAGTGTGCAGGGGATTGCACACACACAAAAAAACTCTTCCTAAAACCATTGGCTGGGAAAAGGAGAGGGGCTGACTACCACAAGTCTTTATAAACAGCAGAGCTCAAAGTCTGAAGTTTTAGGTGTCCATGCTATTGCTGGGGCCATGCTAGACAGGCTTAGTGGTGCTCCTGTGGGGAAGAAAGGTGGAGGCCTGGGAGCAGACAGTGTAGCCTGAGGATCCACTGGGTCACAAGGGGAAAAACAGTTCCTACTCTTGGAGTGCATTTGGGAGAGGCAGAATGGCTTCTGTGGGGAAAAAAGTGTTGGTGGGTGCCAACATGCTGCCCTGTTCATTAGCATAGGAACAGAGACATCTGCTGAGGGCAGCAAACCTTGGCACTGTTTTTTTTTTTAAGATTTTATTTATTTGACACACACACACACACAGAGAGCACACAAGCAGGGGGGAGGGGCAGAGGCAGAAACAGGCCCCCTGCTGAGCAGGGAGCCTGATGCGGGGCTCGATCCCAGGCAGCCACTTAACTGACTGAGCCACCCAGGCGCCCCTTGGTGCTGGCTTTTGTTGCACTTTTTCACAAACTCTGAACAACTGTGCAATTGTGCGACTGCTTTTCTGGGACTAACCAGCAGTAGCCACAGCATGGTGAGACCCTTCCCCAGAGGATCAGTGCAGGTCCACAATGTGCTGGGTTCCTAAAATTTGGGGTTTTGAAACCTGTTTGCACACCTGAAGTAAAACACAGAAGAACTGTACTGGCTGGCGGGCAGATAGCTCAGACACAGACAGGGTGAAGGTGGGGATCTGACAGAAGCTGGGGACACAAGAGGGGAGATTGTTCATTCTTCTGTGAGGGTTTCCTGAAGAGTGATGGGTGTGAACTCCCTGTACTGGGGACAAGAGAGCAGGGCAATGCCATTTTCCCCATGCCTATCAGCACTGACCTATTTCAGTGAGAAATACAGCACTCCCAGGGGAGCCTGGAGCTATTTATAATAAGCCCGCTCCCTTCCGCTCCTGTCAGGTGCCTCTTTACTAGGACAAGTTGTACCTGAGAACCAGTGCAGCAGGCCCCTCCACCAGAACACCTGCACACACCCCTCGCACAACACCAGGTCTACTGACCAGAGTGCTGCAAAGCTTCAGCTATAGGGACAATAGGATCTAGTTTTTTTTTTAACAAGTAGACCAAAACATATCTAGTTAAAACTTGCCACACAGTGGACAAGGTCCAAACACTCCCCACTGCAGGCAAGGAGAAACTCTGCAAAGGACTGAACTGAGGAAAAGAGCAGCCAAAACACAACGAAGTACACATTCTGAAACACTTCCTGAAGCACCAGACCAAGACACTATTGGACCTCTTAATACAGCCATTACTTTTAGGAGCAGGTGTATGACAAGGTTTCCTCACACACACACACACACACACACACACAAACAGTGACCTAGACAAAATGACAAGATGGAAGAATTCACCCCAAGAGAGAGAACAGGAAGAAATCATGGTCAGGGATTTACTCAAAACAGATATAAGTAAGATACCTGAACCAGAATATAAAACACAGTCATAAGGATACTGACTGGACTTGAGAAAACCATAAAAGACACTAGAGAACCCCTTACTGCAGACATAAAAGAACTAAAAATTGACAAGGCAGGAGACCCTGGGGGACAAAGCCAGATAAGCATTAGTCTTCTGGTCAGGTCATGATCCCAGGGTCGTGGGCCCAAGTCCCACACTGGTCTTCCTGATCAACAGGAAGTCTGCTTCTCCCTCTCCCTCTGGCCCTCTCCCTGCTTGTGCTCCCTCTCTCAAATAAATAAATAAATAAATAATAAATAAAATCTTTAAAAAGGTGACAGGCCAAAATAAAAAATACTATAACTGAGAGGCAAAACCAATGCATGTAATAACAATGAGGATGAATGAAGCAGAGGAATGAATTGGTGATATAGAAGATAAAATTAGGGAAAAAATTAAGCTGGAAAGAAAAGTATTAGATCATGAATGTAGACTTAGGGAAGTCAGTGACACCTAGAAGCAGAATAACATTCATATCATAGGAGTCCCAGAAAAAGAAGAGAGGGAAGAAGGGGCAGGTTTACTTGAGCAAACCATAGCTGAAAACTTCCCTAATCTGGGAGAATGAAACAGACATTGAAATACAAGAAGCACAGAGAATTCCCAACAAATTCAACAAAAGTTGTTCCACACCAAGACATATTGTGGTCAATTTCACAAAATGAAGAGACAAGGACGGAATCCTGAAAGCAGCAAGGGGAAAATAGTCCTTAACCTATAAGAGAAGACAGATCAGGTTCATAGCACATCTGTTCACAGAAATTTGGTAGGCCATTAGCAAGTGGCAGGATATATTCAAAGTATTGAATGGGGAAAATATGCAGCCAAGAATATTTTATCCAGCAAGGCTGACATTCAGAATAAAAGGAGAGACAGAGTTTCCCAGACAAACAAAAACTAAAGAAGTTCATGACCACTAAACCAGCCCTGCAGGAAATATTAAGGGGACTCTTTGAGTTGGAAAGAAAGGCCAAAAGCAACAAAGATTGTAGAGGAACAGAGAACATTACCAGAAACACCAACTTTACATGTAACACAGTGGCACTAAATTCATATCTATCAATAATCACTCCAAAAGTACATGGAATAAATGATCTGATCAAAAGCACTGGGTGTTATATTCAACTAATGAATCATTGAACATTATGTCAAAAATAAATGTACTGTACCTTGGGTAATTGAATTTAAATTTAAAAAAAGTAAAAAGGAAGGAAGGAAGGAAGGAAAGAAAGAAAGAAGAAAGAAAAAAAGAAAGAAAGAAAAGAAAAGAAAAGAAAAGAAAAGAAAAGAAAAGAAAAAGACATAGGGTATTAGAACAGATAAAAAACAAGACCCATCCATATGCTGCCTATGAGAGTAATTTTAGACCTAAAGAAACCTGCAGATTGAAAATGAGAGGATAGGAAACAATCTATCATGCTAATGGATATCATAAGAAACCTGCAGTAGACATCCTTATGTCAGACAAACCAAATTTTAAACCAAAGAGTATAACAAAAGATGACGCAGGACACTACAAATTTTATGCCTTCAATGTGGGAGCACACAAATATATAAACCATTCAATAACAAACATTAAAAAACTCATTGATGACAATACAATACTGGTAGGTGACTTCAACACACCCCTTAGAGCAATGAACAGATCATTTAAGCAGATCAACAAGGAAAAAAGGGCTTTGAATGACACACTGGACCAGGTGGACTTTACAGATATATTCAGAGCATTTCATTCTCCAGCACCAGAGTACACATTCTTTTCAAGTGCAAATGGGTCATTCCCCAGAATAGATCAAATACTGGGTCACAAATTAACCCTCAACAAGTACAAAAAGATTGCTATCATACTGTATGTGTTTTCAAAACTCAATGCTATGAAACTTGAATTCAACCACAAGAAAAAATTTTGAAAGACCACAAATACATGAAGGCTAAACAATATGCTACTAAAAAAGGAATGGATCAGCTAGAAAATCAAAGAAATTAAAAACTACATGGGAAAAATGAAAATGAAAACACAATGATCCAAAACTTTTGGGATGCAGCAAAGGTGGTCCTAAGAGGGAAGTATATTGCAAGAAAGACCGACCACAAGAAGCAAGAGGTCTCGAATACATAACCAAATCTTATAGCTAAACTAGCTAGAAATGAACACCAAATAAAGTTTAAAGCCAGCAATGGGTAATAATAAAGATTAGAGCAGAAATAAACAATATAAAAACAAACGAACAAACAAAAACCCCAGTAGAAAGAATCGACAAAACTAAAAACTGGTTTTTGAAAAAATTAATAAAATTGATAAACCCCCAGCCAGCCTTATCAAAAAGGAAAGAGAACGGGCCCAAATAAATGAAATCATGAATGAAAGAGGAGAGATCACAACCAACACAGAAATAGAAAAATAAATGAGAATATTACGAAAAATCATATGCCAACAAACTGGGCGATCTGGAAGAAATGGATAAATACATACTAACATATAAACTACCAAAGCTCAAATATGAAGAAATAAAAATTTGAACAGACCCATAATCAGAAAAGAAATTGAATCTATAATCAAAAATCTCCCAACAAACAAGACTCCAGGACCAGATGGCTTCCCAGGGCAATTCTACCAGATATTGAAAGATTAATACCTATTCTTCTCAAACTGTTCCTAAAAACAAAAATGGAAGGAAAACTTCCACACTCACTCTATGAGGCCAGCATTACATTGACTCCAAAACCAGACAAATACCCCACTAAAAAGGAGAATTACAGACCAATATCCCTGATGAACATGGAGGCAAAAATTCTCAGAAAGATACTAGCAATTCGAATCTAACAGTACATTAAAAGAGTTCTTCACCATGATCAAGTGGGATTTATTCCTGGGTTGCTAGGATGGTTCAATATTTACAAATCAATCAACATGATACACCACTTAAAAAAAAGAAAAGATAAGAATCATATGATCTCATTAGATGCAGAAAAAAAGCAGTTGAGAAAATACAGCATCCATTCTTTTTTAAAAAGATTTTATTTATTCTAACTGAACATAATAATAAAAAATAAAATGAAATCTAGTTTGTCTGACATAAAAATAAATAAATAAACAAATAAATAAGCAAATAAACAAACAAATAAGTAATTTATTTATTTGACACAGAGAGAGAGAGAACAAGCAGGGGGAGTGGCAAGGAAAGGGAGAGGGAGAAGCAGGCTCCTGCCAAGCAAGGAGCCTGACGTGGGTCTCAATCACAGGAACCTGGGATCATGACCGAGGCTGAGGGCAGCCGCTTAAGCAACTGAGCCACTCCAGCACCCCAACATCCATTCTTGATAAAAATTGTAGGCATAGAGGAAACATACCTCAACATCATAAAGGCCATATACAAGACACAGCTAGTATCATCCTCAATGGGGAAACACAGAGAGAGCTTCCCCTTGGTCAGGAAAATGACAGGGATGTCCACTCTCACCATTGTTGTTTAACATAATACTGGAAGTCTTAGCCTTAGCAATGAGACAATAAAAAGAAATAAATGGCATTCAAATTGGCAAAGAAGAAGTGAAACTCTCACTCTTCCCAGACGACCTGAAACTCTATGTAAAAAACCCAAAAGACTTTACCAAAAAATTGCTAGGACTAATACATGAATTCAGCAAAGTTGCATGATATAAAATCAATGTACAGAAATATGTTGCATTTCTATACACCAATAGTGGAGCAGCTAAAAAAGAAATCAAGAAATCAATTCCATTTACAATTGCACCAAAAACCATGAGATACCTAGAAATAAACATAACCAAAGAGGTAAAAGATCTCTACTCTAAAAAGTACAGAACACTTATGAAAGAAATGAAGAGGACACAAAGAAATGGAGAAATATTCCATATTCATGGATTGGAAGAACAAATATTGTTAAAATGTTTCTACTACTCAAAGCAATCTACACATTCAATGCAATCCCTATCAAGATAACATCAGCATTTTTTACAGAGCTATAACAAAGTATCCTAAATGCATGAGATTATAAATGACCTGGAATAGTCAAAGCAAACGTGAAAAAGAAAAGCAAAGAAGGAGGCACCATGATCCCATATTTCAAGCTATATGACAAAGCTGTATTCATCAAGACAGTATGGTACTGGCACAAAAACAAATACACAGATCAATGGAACAGAATGGAGTACCCAGGAATGGACACACAACTATATGGCCAACTAAATTTTGACAGAGCAGGAAAGAATATCCAATGGTAAAAAGAGAGTCTCTTCAAGAAATGGTCTTGGGAAAATTTGACAGCAACCTGCAAAAGAATGAAACTGGACCACTTCCTTACACCATACACAAAAACAAATTCAAAATGGATGAAAGACCTAAATGTGAAACAGGAAACCATCAAAAGCCTAGAAGAAAGTACAGACAACAACATCTTTGACATTGGCTGTAGCAATTTTTTACTAGAAATGTCTCCTGAGGCAAGGTAAACAAAAAAATGCACTATTGGGACTTCATCAAGATAAAAATGTTCTGCACAATAAAGGAAACAACAAAAGTAGAAGGCAACCTAAGGAATGGGAGAAGATATTGGCAAATGACATATCTGATAAAGGGTTAGTATCCAAAATCTGCAAAGAACTTCTCAAACTCAACACCTGAAAAAACAAATAATCCATCTAAGAAATGGGCAGATGACATGAATAGACATTTTTCCAAAGAAGACTTCCAGATGGCTAACAGACACATGAAAATACTCAACAGGGGTGCCTGGGTGGCTCAGTCATTAATCGTCTGCCTTCAGCTCAGATCATGATCCTGGGGTTCTGGGATCGAGCCCCACATCGGACTCCCTGCTTGGCGGGAAGCCTGCTTCTCCCTCTCCCACTCCCCCTGCTTGTGGTCCCTCTCTCGCTGTGTCTCTCTCTGTCAAATAAGTACATAAAATCTTAAAAAAAAAGAAAATGCTCAACATCACTCATAATCATGGAAATACAAATCAAAACCATGATGACTATTGTGGACATTGCTGCTATAAACATTGGGGTTAATGTGCCCCTTCTTTTCACTACCTCTGTATCTTTGGGGTAAATACCCAGTAATTCAATTGCTGGGTCATAGGGTAGCTCCATTTTTAACACCTTGAGGAACCTCCATACTGTTTTCCAGAGTGGCTGTACCAGCTTGCATTCCCACCACCAGTGTAAGAGGCTTCCCCTTTCTACACATCCTCGCCAACATCTGTTGCTTCCTGTCTTGCTAATTTTTGCCATTCTAACTGGTGTATGGTGGTATCTCATTGTAGTTTTGATTTGTATTTCCCTGATGGCTAGTGATGTTCAACATTTTTTTCATGTGTCTGTTAGCCATTTGTGTGTCTTCTTTGATTAAAGTGTGAGTTCATGTTTTCTGCCCATTTTTTTGACTGGGTAATTTGTTTTTTGAGTGTTGAGTTTGAGAAGTTCTTTTTTTTTAAAAGGAGATTATTCCTTTTTTATGCTTTATTTATTTAGTTGAGAGAGAGGGAGAATGGGAGAGAGAGAGAGAGAAAGAGCATGAGACGGGGGAGGGTCAGAGAGAGAAGCAGACTCCCGGCCGAGCAGGGAGTCCTATGTGGGACTTGATCTTGGGACTGCAGGATCATGACCTGAGCTGAAGGCAGTCGCTTAACCAACTGAGCCACCCAGGCACCTGAGTTTGAGAAGTTCTTTATAGATCTTGAATATCAGCCCTTTATCTGAATGTCATTTGCAAGTATCTTCTTCCGTTCTGTGGGTTGCCTCTTGGTTTTTTGATTGTTTCCTTTGCTGTGCAGAAGATTTTTATCTTGAAGTCCCAAAAGTTCATTTTTGCTTTTGTTTCCCTTGCCTTTGGGGGCGTGTCTTGAAAGAAGTTGATGTGGCTGATGTCAAAGAGGTTACTGCTTAAATTCTCTAGGATTTTGATGGATTCCTGTCTCACATTGAGGTCTTTCATCCATTTTGAGTTTATCTTTATGTATGGTGTAAGGGAATGGTCCAGTTTCATTCTTCTATATGTAGCTGTCCAATTTTCCCAGCACCACTTACTGAAGAGATCGTCTTTTTGATTTGCTTCTTAGTTTCTTCTATTTGATTTTATCTGAATATAAAATTAGCAAAATTCCCTATATTTTGTGGAATGTACTTTAGCATGTAAATCTACTTGGACCCCAAATAAAAGTCATCTCCAAAAAAAAAAAACCCACAGAAACAAAACCATGATGAGATACCTCCACACACCTGTCAGAATGGCTAAAATTAACAACACAGGACACAACAGATGTCGGTGAGAATGCAGAGAAAGGGGAACCCTCTTGCACTGTGATGGGAATGCAAACTGGTATAGCCACTCTGGAAAACAATATGGAGGTTCCTCAAAAAGTTAAAAATGGAACTCCACTATGACCGAGCATTTGCACTACTAGGTATTTACACAAATGATACAAAAATGCAGATCTGAAAGGACACAAGCACCCCAATGGCTTTAGTAGCATTTCTTTTTTTTTAAATTTTATTATGTGATGTTAGTCACCATACAATACATCATTAGTTTTTGATGTAGTGATCCATGATCCATTGTTTTCGTATAACACCCAGTGCTCCATGCAGTACATGCCCTCCTTAATACCCATCACCAGGCTAACCAATCCCCCCTCCCCCCTCCCCTCTAAAATCCTGTTTGTTTGTTTGTCCATAGTCTCTCATGGTTCATCTCTCCCTCCAATTCAACAATAACCATGCTATGGAAAGAGCCCAAATGTCCATCTACTAATGAATGGATAATTAAGATATGGTAATATATATACAATGGAATATTACTCAGCTGTCAAAAAGAATGAACTCTTGTCATTTGCAATGACGTGGATGGAGCTAGAGTATATTATACTAAGCAGAAAATGCCATTCAGAGGAAGGCCAATACCATATGATTTCACTCCTTTGTGAAGTAACAAAACAGATGAATAAATGGAAAGGGAAAAAAAGAGAGAGGGAAGCAAATCATAAGAGAGTCTTTTTTTTTAAGATTTTATTTCTTTATTTGACAGAGAGAGACAGTGAGAGAGGGAACACAAGCAGGGGGAGTGGGAGAGGGAGAAGCAGGCTTTCTGCCGAGCAGGGAGCCCGATGCGGGGCTCGATCCCAGGACCCTGGGATCATGACCTGAGCCGAAGGCAGTCGCTTAGTGACTGAGCCACCCAGGCGCCCCAAGAGAGTCTTAATTATAAAAAACAAACAGGGTTGTTTGAGGGAGGTGGGTAAGGGATTGGCTAAATGTGTGCTGGATATTAAGGAAGGTACTTCTTATGATAAACACTGGGTGTTATATGTATGTGATGAATCACTAAATTCTTCTCTGAAACCAACATTAAACTATATGTTAATTAACTAGAATTTAAATAACAATTTGAAAGAAAACAAAACAAAAAAATAAGCATTGCCACTCAGGCTTTCTCTTCACTTCCATTTGCATTATAAATATTTCTCCATTCCTTCACTTTCAGTCTGCATGTGTCTTTAAGTTCCAAAATGAGTGTCATGTACGCAACAAGTAGATAGGTCTTGTTCTCTTATCCATTCCATGACCTTACATTTTTTGCTTGATATATTTACTGCATTTACATTCAGAGAAATTTTTGATATGTGTGAATTCAGTGTCATTTTGTTACTTTTTAAAAAACATTTTATTTATTTTAGAGAGAGACAGAGATAGCAAGCAAGGAGGAGAGGCAGAAGCAGGCTGCCTGTTGAGCAGCGAGTGCACCAGGTGCTTGACCCCAGGACCCTGGGATCATTACCTGAGCCGAAGGCAGAGGCTTAAACAACTGAGCCACCCAGGCACCCAATTTTGTTACCTTTTATAATGGTTGTTTTTGTAGTTTTTATCTGTTTCCTTCTTCTCTTGCTCTCTTTTCTCCTGCTTAGTTGGCATTCTTTAGCATAGTTCTTGGCTTCTTATGCTTTATTTTTTTGCATATCTATTACTGTTTTTTGATGTGTGAATATCATTTGGTTTTTATAAAATATGTTTGGCATAAAGCAGTCTATATTAAGTTGATAGATGCTTAATTTTGAACACTTCCCTTACTCCACTCCACATTAAAGATATTTGGTATCATATTTTACATCTTTTTATTTTGTGCTTCTCTTGCTTGATTTCTGCAGATATACTTAAATGTCTGCTTTTGTGTTTCCTATTTTTCTTACTCTAACTTATGTTTTTGTTGTCAAAATCCCCCTTAAAATTTCTTATAGGACTGGTTTTGTGGTTATGAATTCTTTTAACTTTTGTTTGGGAAAATCTTTATCTCTCCTTTTATTCTTTTTCTTTTTTATTATGTTCAGTTAGCCAGTATATAGTACGTCACTAGTTTTTTGATGTAGTGTTCAATGATTCATTAGTTGGGTATAACACCTAGTGCTAATTACAACACAGGCCCTCCTTAATACCCATCATCTAGTTACCCCATCCCCCACCTCCTCCCTTCTGTAAACCTCTGTTTCCTCAGGTCCAAAATCTCTCATGGTTTGTATCCCTCCCTGATTTCTTCCCATTCATTTTTTCCCTCCCTTATGCTGTGGTCCTCTGCACTATTCCTTATGTTCCACATATGAGTGAAACCATATGATAATTGTCTTTTTCTGCTGGATTTATTCCACTCAGCATAATCCCCGCCAGTTCCATCCATGTCAATGCAAATGGTAGTCATTCTTTCTGATGTCTGAGTAATAAATTTTTTTGTTCATGCAAACAATAATTTTTGCTCATCTAAACAGTATTCCATTGTTTACATGAACCACATCTTTATCCATTCATCTGTTGAAGGGCATCTCAAATCCTTCCACAGTTTGGATATTGCAGACATTGCTGCTATGAACATTGGGGTGCATATGGCCCTTATTTTCACTACAACTGTGTCTTTGGGGTAAATACCCAGTAGTGCAATTGCTGATTAATAGGGTAGCTCCATTTTTAATTTTTTGAGGAACCTCCACACTGTTTTCCAGAGTGGCTATACCAGCTTGCATTCCCACCACCAGTGTAAGAGGGTTCCCCTTTCTACACATCCTCATCAACATGTGTTGCTTCCTGTCTTGCTAATTTTTGCCATTCTAACTGGTGAATGGTGGTATCTCATTGTGATTTTGATTTGTATTTCCCTGATGGCTAGCGATGTTGAGCATTTTTTCACGTGTCTGTTTGCCATTTGTATGTCTTTGATAAAGTGTGTGTTCATGTCTTCTGCCCATTTTTTGACTGGGTTATTTGTTTTTTGAGTGTTGGATTTGAGAAGTTCATTATAGATATTGGATATCAGCCCTTTATCTGTAATGTCATTTGCACATATCTTCTCCCATTTGGTGGATTGCCTCCTAGTTTTGTTGACTTATTTCCTTTGCTGCACAAAAGCTTTTTATCTTGATGAAGTCCCAAAAGATCATTATCGGTTTTGTTTCTCTTGCCTTTGGAGACAGGTCTTGCAAGAAGTTGCTATGGCCAATGTCAAAGAGGTTACTGCCTGAGTTCTCCCCTATGATTTTGATGGATTCCTGTTTCACATTGAGGTCTTTCATCCATTTTGAGTTTATCTTTGTATATGGTGTAATGCTCCAGTTACCTTCTTCTGCATGTGGTTGTTGAGTTTTCCCAGCATCATTTATTGAAGAGGCTGTCTTTTTTCCATTGGATGTTCTTTCCTGCTTTGTCAAAGATTAGCTGCATGTAGAGTTGAGGGTCTATTCCTGGGGTCTCTATTCTGATCCATTGACCTATGTGTCTGTTTTTGTGTCAATACCATATTGTCTTGATGAATACAGTTTTGCTATATAGCTTGAAGTCAGGCATTGTGATGCCCCCAGCTTTGTTTTTCTTTTTCAACATTCCCCTGGTGTTTCAGGGTCTTTTCTGGTTCCATATGAATTTTAGGATTGTTTGTTCCAGCTCTGTGAAAATGTTGGTTGAATATTGATAGGGATTGCTTTGAAAGTGTAAATTGCTCTGGGCAGCATAGACATTTTAACGATGTTTATTCTTCCAATCCATGACCATGGAGTGTTTTTCCATCTCTTTGTGTCTTCCTCGATTTCTTTCATTAGTGTTCTGTAGTTTCTAGATTATAGAAAGTTTACGTCTTTGGTAAGGTTTATTCCTAGATATCTTATGTATTTTGGAGCTCTTGTAAATGGAATTGATTCTTAATTTCTCTTTCTTCAGTTACATTGTTAGTGTATAGCAATGCAACTGATTTCTGTGCATTGATTTTGTATTCTGCCACGTTGCTGAATTGCTGTATGAGTTCTAGCAATTTTGGGGTGGAGTCTTTTGGGTTTTCCACATAAAGTATCATATCATCTGCAAGTAGTGAGAGTTTGACTTCTTCTTTGCCAATTTGAATACCTTTTATTTCTTTTTGTTGTCTGATTGGTGTTGCCAAGACTTCTAGTACTATGTTGAACAATAGTGGTGCAAATGGGCATCCCTGTCATGTTCCTGGCCTTAAGGGAAAAGCTCTCAGTTTTTCCCCACTGAGAATGATATTTGCTGTAGACTTTTCATGGATTCCTTTTATGATATTGATGTATGTTCCTTCTATCCCTAAACCTTGAAGAATTTTAATCAGGAAAGAATGCTGTATTTTGTCAAATGCTTTTTCTGCATCAGTTGAGAGGATCATATGGTTCTTGTCACTTCTTTTATTAATGTGCTCTATCACTTTGATTGATTTGGGAATGTTGAACCATCCTTGCATCCCAGGAATAAATACCACCCAGTCGGGATGAATAATCCTTTTAATGTACTGTTGGATCTTACTGGCTGGGAATTTGTTGAGTATTTTGGCACCCATGTTAATCAGGGATATTGTTCTGTAATTCTCCTTTTTGGTGGGGTCTTTGCTTTGGGGATCAAGGTAATGCTAGCCTCATAGAATGAGTTTCAAAGTGTTCCTTCCATTTCTATTTTTTGAAACACCTTCAGTAGAATAGGTATTATTTCTTCTTCAAATGTTTGTTAGAATTCCCCTGGGAAGCCATGTGGCCCTGGACTCTTGTTTTTTGGGAGGTTTTTGATCACTGCTTCAATTTCCTTGTTGGGTATTGTTCTGTTCAGATTGTCTATTTCTTCCTGTTTCACTCTTGGTAGTTTATAAGTTTCCAGGAATGTGTCCATTTCTTCGAGATTGCTTAATTTGTTGGCATATAGTTGCTGGTAATAATTTCTAATAGTTGTTTCTATTTCCTTGGTGTTAGTCATGATCTCTCCTCTTTCATTCATAGTTTTATTGATTTTGGTCGTTTCCATTTTCTTTAAGATAAGTCTGGCCAGAGGTTTATTGATCTTATTAATAATTTTGAAGAACAAGCTTCTACTTTTGTTGATCTTTTCTACTGTTTTCCTGGTTTCTATTTCATTGATTTCTGCTCTAATTTTTATTACTTCTCTTCTTCTCTTGGTTTAGGCCTTATTTGCTGCTCTTTCTCCACATCCTTTAGGTGTAAGGTTAGCTTGTGATTTGGGATTTATCTAATTTTTTTGAGAGAGGCTTGGATGGCTATGTCTTTCCCTCTTAGATACTGCCTTTTCAGTATGCCATAGGTTTTGTACCAATGTATTTTCATTCTTGTTAGTTTCAATGAACTGTTTGAGTTCATCTTTAATTTCCTGGTTGACCCAATCATTCTTTAACAGGATGTTTTTTTAACTTACAAATGTTTGAGTTCCTTCCAAATTTCTTCTTGTGGTTGAGTTCCAGTTTCAAAACATTGTGGTCTGAAAATATGCATGGGATAATATCAATCTTTTGGTATCAGTTGAGACCTGATTTGCAACCCAGTGTGTGGTCTATTCTGGAGAAAGTTCCATGTGCACTCGAGAAGAATGAGTATTCTGTTGTTTGGGGATGGAATGTTCTGTATATATCTACGAAGTCCATCTGGCCCAATGTGTCATTCAAAGCTCTTGTTTCTTTGTTGATCTTCTGCTTAGATGATCTGTCCATTGCAGTGAGTGGATCATATCTATATGTTTCTTTACTTTGGTTATTAATTGGTTTATATAATTGGCTACTCCCTTGTTGGGGGCGTAGATATTTACTTTTTAGATCTTCTTGTTGAATATATCCTTTAAATATGATATAGTGTCTCTCTACATCTCTTACTGCAGTCTTTGGTTTAAAATATAATTTGTCTGTTATGAGAATTCCTACCCCAGCTTTCTTTTGAGGTCCTTTGGCGTGGTAAATAGTTCTCCATCCCCTCATTTTCAATCTGGAGGTATCTTTAGGTTCAAAATGAGTCTCTTGTAGACAGCATATAGATGGGTCCTGTTTTTTTATTCAATCTAAAACCTTGTGTCTCTTGATTGGAGCATTCAGCCCATTTACACTGAGAGTAACTATTGAAAGATATGAATTTAGTGCCATCGTATTGCCTGTAATGTCCCTGTTTGCATAGGTTTTCTGTTTCCTTCTAGTCTATGTGACTCTTGGGGTTTCTCTTCACTTACAGAATCCCCCTTAATATTTCTTGCAGGGCTGGCTTGGTGGTTACATGTTCTTTCAGTTTCTGTCTGTCCTGAATGTTCTTCATCTCTGCATCCATTCTGAATGACAGTCTTGCTGGGTAAACTATTTTTGGCTGCATGTTCCTTTCATTTTGTACCCTGAATATGTCCTGAGAGCCCTTTCTGGCTTGCCAGGTCTCTGTGGATAGGTCTGATGTTATTCTGATGTTCCTCCCTCCGTACATAAATCTCTTCCCATCAACTGCTGTCTGGATAGCTTCCTTGGCTCTAAGATTTGTAAGCTTCACTATTACATATTGGGGTGTTGATCTATTTTTTATTGATTTTGGGAGGGTTCCTCTCTGCCTCTTGGACATGAATGCTTGTTACCTCCCCAGTTTAGGGAAATTCTCAGCTATGATTCGCTCAAATATACCTTCTAGTCCTCTTTCTCCCCATCCCCTCAGGGATCCCAATAATTCTGACATTAGAACGTTTCATGGTGTTGTTGATCTCTCTAAGTCTCTTTCTATGTGCTACTAACTACCTATCCCTATCTTCTTCAGGTCCTTCCTTTCTATCAGTTTATCTTCTAGATCATTAATTTGTTCTTCTGCCTCATTTACCCTGGCTGTTAGAGTATCCAGTTTAGACTGCATCTCATGCATAGCATTTTTATGTTTGGCCTGATTAGATCTCATTTCTGCCCTTAGAGATTCTATATTGTCACTAATGTTTTTCTCAAACCTAGCTATTGACTTTATAATTGTTATCCTGAATTCTATCTCTGACATCTTGCTTACATCCATATCCATGAGTTCTGTGGCAGAAGACATTGTCTATGGTTCTTTTCTTTGTTGGGAGTTCCTCCTCCTAGTGATTTTGTTGAGGGATGGTTGAGGGAATGTACAAGAGTCAAAAATATCAACCACGATCTATGCAAGATGCACCCTAGAAAATCTAGAGCTGTTGGAAACCACTGCCATAAAGACAAAGCCAAATGAAACACAGGATTAAAATTCATAAAATTAAAAAAAATTTTTAAGAATTAAAAATTAAAAGAAGGGGGTGAGGGGCAGGGGAGCTATAATCTCTCAGTGCAGACAAAATAGAGTGTTTCAGTTTTTCCTGGGTGTATTTTGGTCTGTGTGTTAGAGGACTCTACATCCCCAAATTACTATGAAATTAAAACTTGTATATATAAAAAGGTAAAACAGAGTAGAGTGAAACATGGGCTAAAATAAAACATATATCTATAAAAATATAGGTGTGTACAAATACAAGTTCAAAAAGCGACTATGAAAAATGAAATGGCATAGTAGACATCTAGTTGAAATGAAGAGAGGTATAATGAAAAATACAGCAGGGTAAAACAGCATGAGAAATGGAATAAAAAAGGAATGAAAGAAAGAAAAGAAAAGGAGAATTATATCTGAAAAATAAACAGGTTGTGAGGCCACACCTGAAGTTCAATATACAACTTCCCCTGGCATTGTGATTTTACAGTGTCATAGGACCCAAAGGATTGTCATCCAACTGTTCTTCCAGCCTGTCTTCTGTGGGAAGGGCTTGCCACGCCATTTGTCAGGTAACCCTGCCTTTGCGGAGTTGCCCCACCCCTGTCAGGAGCATGGTTTCAGTGGAACCTCTCCTCTGTGTGGCTTTTTTTCCCTGGGGCCAGAGGACCAGGGGAACAGAGGAGGGGATCAGAGTAAAAATGTCCTCTGCCAAACCTCTGACCCAGAGCAGAAAATTCGGTCTGCCCTCTTCAATAAACTCTCCAGGACAGTCTCCACTTGTTGCACCACTGAAAACCATATACTCCTGTGAAGCACACCCACAGCTACTCTCTCAGAAGTGTTTTCAAGGGCCCAGGAGTATTTCTGCCCTTTGTGCTTCTAAAGCCGTGAGTGGTTGTGGGTTCGCTAGTGCACCCGAGGCTCCGGAATCAGGTCTGTGTTTTGCCCTAAACCCCTTTCCCAGCCACTATTGTTCTGCGAGTTTTTGCCCACTTGTGAGCACAGATTCCAGATTTTTTCATGCTATTCAAGGAATGAGCAGATATTGATGCTCCGGGTTCATGGTTTTTGGTAATCGGAGAGTCTCTTCCTGGCCTTGCTGACCATAACCTGCTTCCTGGGTCCAATGCTCAGGCCCCCTACCATTTCAGGAATCTCCTTTTGCTCTGTGGTCCTTGGTAACCTGAGACCACCATGCCCTACCTAGGATTCTGCCTTTTCATTTCCAAAGCCCCCTTCAGGGAGGGGTGTCTCTTACTAGAGCAGATTTCTAAGGGTTCTGATTTTGTGCTCTGGTATTCTATCACTTTCCAGGCAATAGCTTATTACACCTCCGTCCCCCTTCTGTTTATCTTTCAATATCTCCCTGCAGATTCACGACTCCACAGGTCCTACCTTGCCAAAGGCATTCGCTTTTCTGCTTGTAGAGATTCAGATATATATTCTAATATCTCAGGCTGATTTCATGGGTGTTAAAATGGTTTGATAGATATCCGGCCAAATTCAGGAGACCAATCGAAACAAGGGCCCCTACTCCTCCGCCATCTTGCCTTTTCTCTCTCATTCTATTCTTAATGATAGCCTCGTTGGATAGAATATTCTTGGCTGTAGATTTTTCCCTTTCAGCACTTTGAACATATGACACTCCCATCTGGCCTACAAAGTTTCTGTTGAAAAAGTTGCTGATAGCCATATGGGTTTTCCCTTTTATGTAACTGTGTCTTTCTACTTTAATTTTTTTTTCTTTATCACTACATTTGGCTAATTATAATGTATCTTGGTGTGGGCCTACTTGGGGTAGCTTTTTGGGGGATCTCTGTGCCTCATGCATCTGGTATCAGCTTCCTTCCCCAGATTAGGGAAGTTTTCCTCTATTACTTCTTTAAATATACTTTCTTCCTCCTCTTCTCTTCTTCTGGCATCCCTATAGTGGAAATGTCATTATGCTTGATGGAGTCACTGAGTTCCCTAAGACAATTTGCAATTTGAATAATTGTTTTTTCTCTTACTTGCTCAGCTTGATTAGTTTTTATTATTCTGTTTTCTAGGTTGCTAATTTGTCCCTCTGCCTCATCTAGTCTGCTATTTCTTCCATTTAGTGTGTTTTTAATTTCATTTATTGTGTTCTTCATCTCTGATTGATTCTTTTTGTTTCTCCACAATTTTATTTAAATTCATGTTAGCTCACATATAGTGTAGTATTAGTTTCAGGAATAGAACCCAGGGATTCATCACTTACATATAACACTGAGTGCTCATCAAAATAAGTGCCTTCTTCCTTTCTTTCTTTCTTTTATTTTATTATGTTATTTTAGTCACCACACAGTACGTCATAAGTTTTTTTTTAAATTTAACTTTATTATGTTATGTTGGTCATCATACATTACATCATTCGTTTTTGATATAGTGTTCCATGATTCATTGTTTGCATATAACACCCAGTGCTCCATTCAATACATGCCCTCCTTAATGCCCATCACCCGGCTAACACATCTCCCTACGCCCATCCCCTCTAAAACACTCAGTTTGTTTCTCAGAGTCCATAGTCTCTCATGGTTCGTCTCCCCCTCCGATTTCGCCCCCTTCGTTTCTCCCTTCCTACTATCATTTTTTTTAACATATAATGTATTAGTTGTTTCAGAGGTACAGGTCTGTGATTTATCAGTCTTACACAATTCACAGTGCTCACCATAGCACCTACCCTCCCCAAAGTCCATCCCCCAACCACCCTATCCTTACCACTCCCCACCACTCCAGCAACCCTCAGTTTGTTTCCTGAGATTAGAATTCTTCATAACAGTGAGATCATATTATACTTGTCTTTCCGTGATTGACTTATTTCAATTAGCATAATACCCTCTAGTTCCATCCACATCATGGCAAATGGCAAGATTTCATTTTTTTGATGGATGCATAATATTCCATTGTATATATTTATACCACCTCTTTTTTATCCATTCATCTGTCGATGGACATCTTGGCTCTTTCCATAATTTGGCTATTGTAGACATTGCTGCTATAGACATTGGGGTGAACATACCATTTCACATCACTACATTTATATCTTTGGGGTATATACTCAGTAGTACAATTGCTGAGTCATAGGGTAGCTCTATTTTAAACTTTTTGAGGAAACTCCATACTGTTTTCCAGAGTGGCTGCACCAGCTTGCATTCCCACCAACAGTGTAGGAGGGTTCCGCTTTCTCTGCATCCTCACCAACATCTGTCTTTTCCTGAGTTGTTAATTTTAGCCATTCTGACTGGTGTGAGGTGGAATCTCATTGCGGGTTTGATTTAGATTTCCCTGATGCTGAGTGATGTTGAACACTTTTCATGTGTGTGTTGGCCATTTGGATGCCTTCCTTGGAAAAATGTCTGTTCATGTCTTCTATCCATTTCTTGATAGGATCATTTTATTTGGGTGTTGAGTTTGAGAAGTTCTTTATAGATTTTGGATACTAGCGCTTTATCTGATATGTCATTTGCAAATATCTTCTCCCATCCTGTTAGTTCTCTTTTGGTTTTGTTGACTGTTTCTTTTGCTGTGCAAAAGGTTTTATCCTGATGAAGTCCCAATAGTTCATTTTGGCCCTTGCTTCCCTTGCCTTTGGTGATGTTTCTAGGAAGAAGTTGCCACGGATGAGGTCGAAGAGGTTACTGCTTGTGTTCTCCTCTAAGATTTTGATGGACTCCTGTCTCACATTTAGGTCTTTCATCCATTTGGAGTCTATTTTTGTGTGTGGTGTAAGGAAATGGTCCAGTTTCATTCTTCTGCATGTGGCTGTACAATCTTCCCAACACCATTTGTTGAAGAGACTTTTTTCCATTGGACATTGTTTTCTGCTTTGTCAAAGATGAGTTGACCATAGAGTTGAGGGTCCATTTCTGGGCTCTCTATTCTGTTCCATTGATCTATGTGTCTGTTTTTGTGCCTGTACCATACTGTCTTGATGATTACACTTCTGTAATATAGCTTGAAGTCCAGAATTGTGATGCCACCAATTTGATTTTCTTTTTAAACATTCCTCCGGCTATTCGGGGTATGTTTTGGTTCCATACGAATTTTAGGATTATTTGTTCCCTTTCTTTGAAAAAAATGGATGGTATTTTGTTAGGGATTGCACTGAATGTGTAGATTGCTCTAGGTAGCATTGACATCTTCACAATATTTGTTCTTCCAATCCATGAGCATGGACGTTTTTCCATTTCTTTGTGTCTTCTTGAATTTCTTTCATGAGTATTTTTTTAAATTTTATTATGTTATGTTAGTCACCATACAATATATCATTAGTTTTTGATGTGGTGATCCGCGATACACTGTCTCTGTATAACACCCAGTGCTCCATTCAGTACACGCCCTCCTTAATACCCATCACTGGGCTAAAAAATCTCCCCTCCCCCCTCCCCTCTAAAATGCTGTTTCTCAGAGTCCATAGTCTCTCATGGTTCATTTCTCCCTCCAATTCACCCCCCCTTCATTTTTCCCTTCCTTCTCCTAATGTCCTCCATGCTATTCCATATGTTCCACAAATAAGTGAAACCATATGATAATTGACTTTCTCTGCTTGACTTATTTCACTTAGCATAATCTCCTCCAGGTCCATCCACATTGATGTAAAAGTTGGGTATTCATCCTTTCTGATGGCTGAGTCATATTCCATTGAATAAATGGACCACATCTTCTTTATCCATTCATCTGTTGAAGGGCTTCTCAGCTCTTTCCATGGTTTGGCTATTGCAGACATTGCTGCTATGAACATTGGGGTGCATATGGCCCTTCTTTTCACTACATCTGGGTCTTTGGGGTAAATACCCAGGAGTGCAATTGCTGGGTCAAAGGGTAGCTCTATTTTTAAATTTTTCGAGGCACCTCCACACTGTTTTCCAAAGTGGCTGTACCAACTTGCATTCCCACCAACAGTGTAAGAGGGTTCCCCTTTCTCCACAACCTCTCCAACATTTGTTGTTTCTTTTCCTATCCATTTCTGCCATTCTAACTGGTGTAAGGTGGTATCTCAATGTGGTTTTAATTTGAATTTCCCTGATGGCTAATGATGATGAACATTTTTGCATGTGTCTATTAACCATTTGTATGTCTTCTTCAGAGAAGTGTCTTTTCATATCTTCTGCCCACATTTTGACTTGATTATTTGTTTTTTGGGTGTGGAGTTTGAGAAGTTCTTTATAGATCTTGGATACCAGCCCTTTATCTGTAGTGTCATTTGCAAATATCTTCTCCCATTTTGTGGGTTGCCTCTTTGTTTTGTTGACTGTTTCTTTTGCTGTGCAGAAGCTTTCTATCTTGATGAAGTCCCAAAAGTTCATTTTTGCTTTTGTTTTACTAGCTTTTGGAGATGTATCTTAAAAGAACTTGCTGTGGGCAATGTCAAAGAGGTTACTGCCTGTGTTCTTCTCTAGGATTTTGATGGATTCCTGTCTTTCATCCATTTTGAGTTTATCTTTGTGTATGGTGTTAGAGAATGGTCGAATTTCATTCTTCTGCATGTGGCTGTCCAATTTCCCCAGCACCATTTATTGAAGAGACAGTCTTTTTTCCATTGCATGTTTTTTCCTGCTTTGTCAAAGATTATTTGACCATAGAGTTGAGGGTCCATATCTGGGTTCTCTATTCTGTTCCATGGTCTATATGTCTGTTTTTGTGCCAGTACCATGCTGTCTTGGTGATCACAGCTTTGTAATATAGCTTGAAATCGGGCAACATGATGTCCCCAGCTTTGTTTTTCTTTTTCAACATTTCCTTGGCGATTCGGGGTCTTTTCTGATTCCATATAAATTTTAGGATTGTTTTTTCCATCACTTTGAGAAATGTCATTGGAATTTTGATTGGGATGGCATTGAAGGTATAGATTGCTCTGGGTAGCATAGACATTTTAACAATGTTTATTCTTCTGATCCATGAGCATGGAATATTTTTCCATCTTTTTGTGTCTTCTTCAATTTCTTTCATGAGTGTTCTGTAGTTCCTAGAGTATAGATCTTTTATCTCTTTGGTTAGGTTTATTCTGAGATATCTTATAGTTTTTGATGCTATTGTAAATGGAATCATTTCTCTAATTTCTCTTTCTACAGTTGTGTTGTTAGTGTATAAGAAAGCAACTGATTTCTGTGCATTGATTTTGTATCCTGCCACATTACTGAATTGCTGTATGAGTTCTAGTAATTTGGGGGTGGAGTCTTTTGGGTTTTCCACATAAAGTATCATGTCATTGTTGATGAGAGAGAGTTTGACTTCTTTGCCAATATGAATACATTTTATTTCCTTTTGTTGTCTTATTGCTGTTGCTAGGACTTCTAGTACTATGTTGAACAATAGTGGCGAGAATGGGCATCCTTGACATGCTCCTAATCTTAAGGGAAAGGCTCTCAGTTTTCCCCATTGAGGATGATATTCGCTGTGGGTTTTTCATAGATGGTTTTTATGAACTTGAGGAATGTTCCCTCTATCTCTATACTCTGAAGAGTTTTAATCAGGAAAGGATGTTGTATGTTGTCAAATGCTTTTTCTGCAACAATTGAGAGGACCTTAAGGTTCTTCTCCCTCCTCTTACTAACGTGTTCTATGACATTGATTGATTTGTGAATGTTGAACCACCCTTGCATCGCAGGGATAAATCCCACTTGTCATGGAGGATGATCTTTTTAATGTATTGTTGGATCCTATTAGCTAGGATTTTGTTGAGGTTTTTAGAATCCATATTCATCAGGGGTATCAGTCTGAAATTCTCCTTTTAACGAGAACTTTGCCTGGTTTGGGAATTAAGGTAATGCTGGCCTCATAGAATGAGTTTGGAAGGTTTCTTTCTGTTTCTATTTTCTGAAACAGCTTCAGTAGAATAGGTATTATTTCTTCTTTCAATGTTTGGTAGAATTCCCCAGAGAAGCCATCAGGCCCTGGACTCTTGTTTTTTGGGAGGTTTTTGATCACTGCTTCAATCTCGTTAGTGGTTATTGGCCTATTCAGGTTGTCATTTTCTTCCTGTTTCAGTCTTGGCGGCTTATAGGTTTCCAGGAAGGCCTCCATTTCATCCAGATTGCTCAGTTTATTGGCATATAGTTGTTGATAATAATTTTTAATACTTGTTTGTATTTCTTTGGTGTTAGTCGTGATCTCTCCCCTTTCATTCATAATTTTATTAATTTGGGTCCTTTCTCTTTTCTTTTGGGTAAGTCTGGCCCGTGGTTTATCGATCTTATTAATTCTTTCAAAGATCCAACTTCTAGTTTGGTTGATTTGATCTACTGTGTTTCTGGTTTCTAATTCTGTGTGATCTCTCCTCTAATCTTAATTATTTTTCTTCTAATGTGTGGCTTAGGCATCATTTGTTGCTTTTTCTCTAGTTCTTCAAGGTGTAGAGTTAGATGGTGAATTCGGGATGTTTCTAATATTTTGAGTGAGGCTTGGATGGCTATGCATTTCCCCCTTAGGACCGCCTTTGCAGTATCCCATAGGTTTTGGACCAACGTGTTTTCCTTCTCATTGATTTCCATGAATTGTTTAAGTTCCTCTTTTATTTCCTGGTTGACCCAAACATTCTTGAACAGATTGGTCTTTAGCTTCCAAACGTTTGAATTTCTGCCAATTTTTTTTCTTCTGATTGCATTCCAGTTTTAAAGCATTGTGGTCTGAGAATATGCAGGGAATAATCTCAATCTTTTGGTATTGGTTGTTACCTAATTTGTGACCCAGTGTGTGGTCTGCTGGAGAAAGTTCCATGTGTGCTCAAGAAGAGTGAGTATTCTGTTGTTTTAGGGTGGAATGTTCTGTATATATCTATGAGGTACATCTGGTCCAGTGTGTCCTTCAAAGTTCTTGTTTCCTTGTTGATTTTCTGCTTCCATGATCTTTCCATTGCTGAGAGTGGAGTATTGAGGTCTCCTACAATTAACGTATTGTTATCAATATGACTCTTTCTTTTGGTTAACAGTTAGCTTATGTAGATGGTGCTCCCATGTTGGGTGTGTAGATATTCACAATTGTTAGATATCCTAGTTGGATAGACCCTTTAAGAATAATATAGTGTCCTTCTGTGTCTCTAATTACAGACTTTAGTTTAAAATTTAATTTGTCTGATAGAAGAATTGCTACCCCAGTTTTCTTTTGAGGTCCGCTGGCATGGAAGATGGATCTCCATTCCTTCACTTTCAGTCTGGATGTATCTTTAGTTTCAAAATGAATCTCTTGTGGGCAGCATATGGATGGGTCCTGTCTTTTTATCTAATCTGCAACCCTGTGCCGTTTTATGGGAGCATTTAGGCCATTCACATTGAGAGTGATTATTGAAAGATATGAATTAATTGTCATCATGTTGCCTGTGAAGACGTTGTTTTTATAGATTGTCCCTGTAAATTTCTGTTGTATATCACTCTTGGGGTCTTTCTCCTTTTATAGACCCCCCCTAATATTTCTTGCAGGGCTGGGCTTAGTGGTCACATATTCTTTCAGTTTCTGCCGGTCGTGGTAGCTCTGCATCTCTCCATCCATTCTAAATGACAGCTTTGCCGGGTAGAGTATTCTTGGCTGCATGTTCTTCTCATTTAGTACCCTGAATATGTCTTGCCAGGCCTTTCTGGCTTGCCAGGTCTCTGTGGATAGGTCTGATGTTATTCTGAAGTTCCTCCCTCCGTATGTAAGGAGTCTCTTCCCCTTAAGTGCCCTTAAGATGGTTTCCTTGGTTCTAAGATTTGGAAGTTTTACTATTAAATGCTGGGGTGTTGGCCTGTTTTCCTTGATCTTGGGAGGGGTCCTCTCTGCCTCTAGGACAAGAATGTTTGTTTCATTCCCCAGATTAGGAAATTTCTCAGCTATGATTTGCTCAAATACATCTTCTAGTCCTTTCTCTCTGTGTACTCCCTCTGCAATTCCAATTATTCTGACATTGGAACGCTTCATGGTGTCACATATTTCTCTGATTCTATTTTCATGGATTCTGACTTGTTTTTCCCTGGCCTCCTCTTTTCCCTTTTTATCTATTATATTGTATTCCAGGTCGCTTATTGGTTCTTCTGCCTCATTTACCCTAGCTGTTAGATTATCTAGATTGACTGGATCTCTTTGATAGCATTTTTAAGTTCTGCCAATTCAGTTTTCATTTCTGCTCTTAGAGACACTATGTTGTCATTAATCGATTTCTCCATTCTAGCTATTGTCTTCACCATTGGTAGCCTGAATTCCATCTCTGACATCTTGGTTATATTTGCATCCATTTGTAAATCTGTAGCATAAGCCATAATCTCTGAGTCTTTTCTATTTTGGGGGTTCCTCCTCCTATTCTGTTGATGGGTGTTTGAGGGAATGTATAGAGTCCAAATTATTGACCAGAACTCAAGCAAGATGTACCTGTTTTCTAGGGACTTTAGGGTTGCTGACTCTTGTTTTCCCAGCCTGTCTTCTGGGGGAGGGGCCTGTCAGGCTGTTACTCAGGCAACCCTGTTTGGGTGGAGTTGCCCTGCCCCCCTGTGGCGGGAGATGGGCTCAGTGGGAATCAGTTTTGGGGGCTTTTCTTCTCCGGCAGCTTTCCCTGGCGACTTTTCCCGTCTCTTCCGAGAGTCAGAGAAGAGACCATTTCCAACCCTCTGCCTCAAAGCAGAGAGATCGTAGTCTGTTCTTCAGTGAGCTCTCCAGGCCACATTGTCTCCATTTCTGTCTGTGCTGCTGTAAACTGCAGCGTCCTGTGTTGTGCATCCCTCTGCAGTGTCCCCAGTCCTGCATCCATGTCGTGGCACGTCTCTGCCCTTTGTGTTTCTTAAACCGCCAGCCACTCCCAGTTCTTGTGCACGACCCCGCCGTTCTGGGTTTCCGTCCCAGGGGCTACTCTAAAGTCCTTTCCCCGCTACTACTGGTCTGCGAGTCTGTGCCCCGTCCCCAGCGAGTGAGGCTGTAGCTCACCAGTGGTGTAGGATCCCCATGGCCACGCACCCTCCCGCTGCCATTTATCCTCTGATATCTGCCCACAGAATCATGGCTCCCCACTTCATACCTCGAAACCAACTGCCTGTGATATTTTGTTTGTAGAGATCCAGATCTTCTTACATCTCAGGCTGATTTTGTTGGTGCTCAGAGTGGTGTGGTAGATATCCAGCTCAATTCCGGGGACCAGTTGAAATAGGGTCCCCTACTCCTCCGCCATCTTTCCTCTCTCTCTTTCATGAGTATTTTACAGTTTTCTGAGTACAGATTCTTTACCTCTTTGGTTAGATTTATTCCTAGGTATCTTATGGTTTTGGGTGCAATTGTAAATGGGATCGACTCAATTTCTCTTTCTTCTGTCTCATTGTTGTATAGGAATGCCACTGATTTCTGTGCATTAATTTTATGCCCTGCCACTTTAATGAATTCCTGTATAAGTTCTAGCAGTTTTGGGGTGGAGTGTTTTGGGTTTTCCACATAAAGTATCATGTCATTTGCAAAGAGTGAGAGGTTGACTTCTTTGCCAATTTGGATGCCTTTTATTTCTTTTTGTTGTCTGATTGCTGTGGCTAGAACTTCTAATACTATGTTGAATAGCAGTGGTGACAGTGGATATCCCTGCTGTGTTCCTGACCTTAGGGGGAACGCTCTCAGTTTTTCCCCTTTGAGTCTGATATTTGCTGTGGTTTTTTCATAGATGGCTTTTATAATATTGAGGTATGTACCCTCTATCCCTATACTCTGAAGAGTTTTAATCAAGAAAGATGCTGTACTTTGTCAAATGCCTTTTCTGGATCTATTGAGAGGGTCATATGGTTCTTCTTTTTTCTTTTATTAATGTATTGTATCACATTGATTGATTTGAGGATGTTGTACCAACCTTGCAGCCCAGGGATAGATCGCACTTTGTCGTGGTGAATAATCTTCGTAATGTACTGTTGGATCCTATTGGCTAGTATTTTGGTGAGAATTTTTGCATCTATGTTCATCAGGAATATTGGTTTGTAATTCTCCTTTTTGACGGGGTCTTTGTTTGGATTTGGGATCAAGGTAATGGTGGCCTCATAAAACGACTTTGGTAGTTCTCCTTCCATTTCTATTTTTTTGGAACAGTTTCAGAAGCATAGATATTAATTCTTCTTTCAATGTTTAGTAGAATTCCCCTGGGAAGCCATTTGGCCCTGGGCTTCTGTTTGTTGGGGATTTTTGACTACTGCTTCAATTTCCTTAGTGGTTATAGGTCTGTTCAGGTTTTCTATTTCTTTCTGGTTCAGTTTTGGTAGTTTATACTTCTCTAGAATGCATCCATTTCTTCCAGATTGTCTAGTTTGCTGGCATGTACTTGCTCATAATATGTTCTTATAATTGTTTGTATTTCTTTGGTGTTGGTTGTGATCTCTCTTCTTTCATTCATGATTTTATTTATTTTGGTCCTTTCTCTTCTCTTTTTGATAAGTCTGGCCAGGGGTTTATCAATCTTATTAATTCTTTCAGAGAACCAGCTCCTAGTTTCGTTGATCTGTTCTATTATTCTTTTGGTTTCTATTTTATTGATTTCTGCTCTGATCTTTATTATTTCTCTTCTTCTGCTGGGTTTAGGCTTTATTTGCTGTTCTTTCTCCAGCTCCTTTAGGTGTAGGGTTAGGTTGTGTATTTGAGACCTTTCTTGTTTCTTGAGAAAGGCTTGTATTGCTATATATTTTCTTCTTAGGACCGCCTTTGCTGTATCCCAAAGATTTTGAACAGTTGTGTTTTTGTTTTCATTTGTTTCCATGAATTTTTTAAATTCTTCTTTAATTTCCTGGTTGACCCATTCATTCTTTAGTAGGATGCTCTTTAGCCTTCTTGTATTTGAGTTCTTTCCGAATTTCCTCTTGTGATTGAATTCTAGTTTCAAAGCATTGTGTTCTGAAAATATGCAGGGAATGATCCCAATGTTTTGGTACCAGTTGAGACCTGATCTGTGACCTAGGATGTGATCATTTCTGGAGACTGTTCCATGGGCATGAGAGAAGAATGTGTATTCTGCTGCTTTGGGATGGAATGTTCTGAACATAGCTGTGAAGTCCATTTGGTCCAGTGTGTCATTGAAAGTCTTTATTTCCTTGTTGATCTTTTGCTTCGATGGTCTGTCCATTTCAGTGAGTTGGGTGTTAACATCCCCTAGTACTATTGTATTGTTGTTGATGTGTGTCTTTGGTTTTGTTATTAATTGGCTTATATAATTGGCTGCTCCCATGTTAGGGGCATAGATATCTACAATTGTTAGATTTTCTTGTTGGATAGATCCTTTAAGTAGGATATAGTGTCCTTCCTCATCTCTTATTATAGTCTTTCGTTTGAAATCTAATTTGTCTGATATAAGGATTGCCACCCCAGCTTTCTTTTGATGTCCATTAGCATGGTAGATGGTTTTCCACCCCCTCACGTTCAATCTGGGGTGTCTTTTGGTCTAAAATGAGTCTCTTGCAGACAGCATATCGATGGGTCTTTTTTTTTTAATCTAATCTGACCCCCTGTGTCTTTTGATTGGGGCATTTAATCCATTTACATTCAGGGTAACTATTGAAAGATGCGAATTCAGTGCCCTTGTATTGCATGTACGGTGACTGTT
The DNA here is from genome assembly GCF_003265705.2 of Callorhinus ursinus. Classification (NCBI taxonomy): domain Eukaryota; kingdom Metazoa; phylum Chordata; class Mammalia; order Carnivora; family Otariidae; genus Callorhinus; species Callorhinus ursinus. The sequence continues at coordinate 2,668,731 of NW_027397102.1, read as the reverse complement.
ACTGTATATTGTCTGTGTTCTTTTCTGGTCTATGTTACTTTTAGCCTCTCTCTTTGCTTAGAGGACCCCTTTCAATATTTCTTGTTGGGCTGGTTTCGTGTTCATAAATTCTTTTAATTTTTGTTTGTCCTGGAAGCTTTTTATCTCTCCTATTTTCAGTGACAACCTAGCTGGATATAGTATTCTTGGCTGCATATTGTTCTCGTTTAGTGCTCTGAATATATCACGCCAGTCCTTTCTGGCCTGCCAGGTCTCTGTGGATAGGTCTGTTGCCAATCTAATGTTTCTACCATTGTAGGTTACAGATCTCTACTCCCAAGCTGCTTTCAGTATTTTCTCTTTGTTTCTGAGGCTCGTAAGTTTTACTCTTAGATGTCGGTTGTTGACCTATCTTCATTGATTTTGAGAAGGGTTCTCTGTGCCTCCTGGATTTTGATGCCTGTTTCTTTCCCCAAATTAAGGAAGTTCTCTGGTATAATTTGCTCCAATATTTCTTCTGCCCTTTTCTCTCTTTCTTCTTCTTCTGGAATCCCAATTATTCTAATACTGTTTTGTTGTATGCTATCACTTATGTCTCGAATTCTCCCCTTGTGATCCAGTAGTTGTTTATCTCTTTTTCTCAGCTTCTTTATTTTCCATCATTTGGCCTTCTCTATCACTAATTCTCTTTTAATCCTCATTTACCTTAGGAGTTAAAGGCTCCATTTTTTATTGCATGTCATTAATAGCCTTTTGATTTCAACTTGGTTAGATTTTAGTTCTTTTATTTCTCCAGAAAGGGTTTCTCTAGTATTTTCCATGCTTTTTTCAAGCCTAGCTAGTATCTTTAAAATCGTCATTCTGAGCTCTAGTTCAGACATCTTACTAATGTCCATATTGATTAGGTCCCTGGCAGTCGGTACTGCCTCTTGTTCTTTCTTGTGAGGTGTTTTTTTCTGTTTTGTCGTTTTGCCCAGAGAAGAATAAATGAATGAGAGAACAAAATGCTAACAGTGTAACAACGACCCCAGAAAAATATACACTAAATAAATCAGAAGTGACCTGAAACCGGGGGAGAAGAAAGGGAACAAAAGATAAAAAAAAAGGAAAAGATAAAAAGAAACAAACAAACAAACAAAAGAAAAAGCAATATGATCAAATATGATCAGGCTGGTGCATAGATCAGTGCTACACCTAGATTTTGAATGTAGTTTTGGTCTGTTAGAAGAAAGTTCCTCCCAAAATTTTAATGAAAGAAAAACGTATATATGTACAGAAGTAAGGGTAAATATGATGAAGGGATGAAATATGATTGTAAAGATGAAAATTATAAAAGATTTTATAAAAGTAATTGATAAGATAGAAGTTGGTTGATAAAAGAAGAGTATATAAAAAACGGGGCGGGGAGAGAATGTGATCAGGCAGGAGACTAGAACAAAGCCATACTCTAGAGATTTGGGGTATATTTTGGTCTGTTAGAAGATACTGTATCCCAAAATTTTAAAGCAAGAACAACTTATATATATATATATATACCAAAAACAAGGGTAACTACTATGAAGGGATAGAATATGACTCTAAAAATGAAAAATAAAAAAGATTTTTAAAAAGGGATTGATAAAATTTTGGTTGAAAAATGGAAAAAGAAAAATTAATAAAAATAGAAAAAGAAAAAAAGAAAATTAAAAAAATTAACCTTGAAAGACTAAAGAATCATGGGAAAAAAAGCCATGGATTGGTAAACTTGGTCTTGGCTGGCTGTTCTTGCTGATCTTCTGGGGGAGGGGCCTATTTCCGAGGTTCTCAAATGTCTTTGCTGGAGGCGGATTTGCTCCGACCTTGCCAGGGCTGGGCTAAGTAATCTGCTCGGGTTTGCTCTCTGGAGATTTTGTTCCCTGCAACTTTGGAGGATGAGAGTGAAAATGGCGGCCTCCCAATCTCCACCCCAGAGGACCTGAGAACTCAGGGCCCCACTCCTCAGTGAGCCCCCAGAGAAAAGCAGTCAATCACTCCCATGTCCCCAGTTTCCGGCCGTACTCTGTGCTCACCCAGCCTGTGACTGAGCATTTCTATCTCTGGCACACGACCTGGTGTGGAGTCTCCAAACCCAGCAGATTCCTGTGGTGCATTCCTGCACCACTCCTCCTCGGGGAGGAAGGGGAGGCTCCCCAGATCTGCCACTTGTTGGGTTCCTGCTGGAAGAGCAGTGGCCTGACTGTGCCGTAGATCATGGTTTATGGCAACCCCGAGCTGAGAGCCCACTCCTCGGCTCCGTCTGTGCAGCCGGCATCCTTGCCCCAATACCTAGGAGCTCTGCTGCACTCAGGAACCCGTGGTCTTTCTGTGACCATGAGGGTCCTGAGACCACACCGTCCCAGCGAGGGCTCCACCCCCCACTTAGCCACTGGAGCGACGTCCCTTAGCAGAGCTGACTTCTAAAATTTCCGATTTTGCGCTCTGCTGCTCTATCACTTGCCAGTAGAGGCTGACAGAGGTCCCCTCCCCCACCGTCGTCTATCTTCCCGAATATCACCTCAGATTCACTTCTCCACACGTCCTACCTTCCAGAAAGTGGTCGCTTTTCTGTTCAGAGAGTTGCTGCTATTCTTTTCTTTGGTCTCCTGTTGAGTTCGTAGGTATTCAGAATGGTTTGATCCCTATCTAGCTGAATTCCTGGGACCAGACGAAATTTAGGTCTCTTACTCCTCTGCCATCTTGCTCCTCCCCTAAGCCTCCATTTTTTATTGCACCTCATTAATAGCCTTTTTTATTTTGACTTTGTTAGATTTTAGTTCTTTTATTTCTCCAGAAAGGGATTCTCTAGTATTTTCCATGCTTTTTTCAAGCCCAGAGAGTATCTTTAAAATCGTCATTCTGAACTCTAGTTCTGACATCTTACTGTCTGTATTGATTAAGTCCCTGGCAGTCAGTACTGCCTCTTGTTCTTTTTCTTGAGGTGAGTTTTTCCATCTTGTCATTTTGTCCAAAGGAGAATAGATGAATGAGAGAACAAAATGCTAACAAGGTAACAATGATCCCAGAAAAATATACACTAAACAAATCAGATGAGCCCCGAAAGCAGGGGGGAAAGAAAGAATAAAAAAGAATATGATCAAATATGGTCAGGCTGGGAAATAGATCCGTGCCACACACTAGATTTTGGACATATTTTGGTCTGTTAGAAGAAACAGCCTCCCAAAATTTTAAAGAAAGAAAAACTTATATATGTACAAAAATAAGGATAAATACAATGAAGGGATGGAATATGACTGTAAAGAAGAAAATTATAAAAGATTTTATAAAAGGGATTGATAAGAAGTTGGTTGAAAAAAGAAAGAAGAGGATTTAATAAAAAAAGGGGGGGTGGGGAGAGAATGTGATCAGGCAGGAGACTAGAATAAAGCCATAAACTATAGATTTAGTGTATATTTTGGTCTGGTAGAAGAAACTGTAACCCAAAATTTTAAAGAGAGAACAA